>NC_069508.1:95855550-96058050 GCF_027579735.1 Bombina bombina | reverse complement strand
GAAATTTATCAGGTAAGCATAAATTTTGTTTTCTTTCCTAAGATATGGAGAGTCCACAACGTCATTCCAATTACTAGTGGGAACCAATACACAAGCTATAGGACACATAATGAATAGGGAGGGAGAACAAGACAGGCAGATCTAAACAGAAGGCACCACTGCTTGAAGAACCTTTCTGCCAAAAGAAGCCTTAGCCGAGGCAAAAGTATCAAATTTGTAAAGTTTTGAAAAAGTATGCAGAGAGGACCAAGTTGCAGTCTTGCAAATCTGTTCCACAGAAGCTTCATTTTTGAAAGCCCAAGAAGATGAGACAGCCCTAATGGAATGAGCTGCAATTCTCTCAGGAGGCTGCTGTCCAGCAGTTTCATAAGCAAAATGAATCATACTTCTCAACCAGAGGGAAAGAGAAGTAGAAGTAGCCTTCTGACCCTTATGCTTTCCTGAGAAACAAACAAACAGGGCAGAAGACTGGCAAAAATCCTTAGTCGCCTGTAGGTAGAATTTCCGCCATTGACAGAGGCAAATTAAATGACTTGGCATTATGGGTAGGGGAGTGATACTTAACAACTTTGCTGTGGTGCTCTTTGCCTCTTCCTGCTGGCTAGGAGTAATTTTCCCACTAGTAATTGGAATGACGTTGTGGACTCTCCATATCTTAGAAAAGAAATATATATATATATATAAATATATGTTTGGAATAATACTATAGAAGTAGGTACACCTAAATGTTACCACTACTACAGAAGGAGTTGTGCACACTCACAATGGATATTGAAAATTATTCAAGTGCTTAGATATATAGAATCAATATGGTTATAAAACAGAAGTACATTCAATAATTACTATATATTGCAATAATAAATAGATAACATATAATAAAAATGCAATACATATAAAAAAGTCTTATCCTTCTGTTGTTAGGCTGTAATGATATCAGGAAAAGGTGTTCAGTGCTGCTCATCCAAAACAAACTCAAGGTTCAAGTTGAGTGATAAGGTACAGCTGCAGCAATCTAAAAAGACAAGCGCGCAAAAACACCTCTCATAGTGCAGATCAGTTTAATAAGAATAAACAAACACATATAAAACAAATTTCCCCTAGGGTATTCCCTACTCAAAAAGAGACCTCAATAATATGAGGTAAGGAAGGGCAGTTGGATATAAAAGTGTCCCCACTTGTTCCACAGACGATATCGCCAGAGGTTCCTCAATGCAATACAGTTCCGGTTTATCCAGATGTCCTTAGTGGAACAAACGGCCAATCTGTGCAATTGTAGACTCTTCAATGTCCACTATTTTTAAAAAAAAACCGCTATAACAGTGCTGTGAATACGCTATGAGCGTCTGTAAATTCCACAGAACTCAGCTCAGCGTGTGTGTCGCAAATGACGTAAGGTGGGCGTGGCCTTATGCATTTCACGGAACTCGTCTGCTTCGTCAGAGGCTTAATGTACGCCCACCTCACCAGCTGCATATTTCAAGACAGCGTTAGGATACACGCCCACCCTACGTCATGCTCGGCTCTGTTATACACCTATTGCAGGGGCTTCCTATTGGTCTGTAAGCCAAGATCACATATTCTGTATATATTTATATTACGATCTTAATACATGTACTAGACAGCACTAAAGAAACTTTCAAATCACGTTAATTTTCACATTCGATTAGTTCTTATTTGGTGCTTATCTTTAGAAGATGTGAATCTTGTTTCTCAGTTAAGCTTAAATAGGCACCTACTGCAGTGAAATCCTATTACATCCTGAAACTAATGACAGAAACGTAATATCTTAAAAAATAAATAAAAAATAAATCTCTTAAAGTGCCTACTTATCTATCATATCACTAATTGCAATAACTCAATGTTTTAAAAATCTCTAAAAATTCCCATTAAAAAACAAATAAATAATTAATATATTGTACTTCATAGATTAAATTTCATAAACCAATTAATATCATATCATCCATATTCGCATAATTCATAATAAATGATATCTATATATCCTTAAGCTCCCATACATATAGGTACAGGGAACAGAGGCACCAACATGGAAGACACATTCGACTAAATGCCTATGTCCATTGTTATATATATTTTGTATAACTAATTCTAAATTATTGAGGTCCAAAGACAATACAGTGTTATGCATATGATTATTTATAGGGGAATATACATATAGTGGACCTGTAATGCGTAAATGACTATCCAATTGTTGTTTTATACTAAACTCCATTGAATAGAACTAATTCATTTATTTAAATTAAAAATGCCTGAATGTCTACCTCCCTGTTCATTCCAAGGGGTTCCAGAGTTTGCAGGGAATGTATCCAGAATGTTTCCCTTTGCCTAGGGCGTAGCATTCTCCCCTTCTTTCATCCAATGACACCTGTTCAATTGCTTTAAAACGTAAACATGAGGGATCATTTTTGTGGACCTTCCTAAAATGATCTGTAACCCCATGGAACATGTCTCCCTTTTCAATGTTGGCAATGTGCTCTAAGACCCTCCTCTTGACCGTTCTTTTTGTTCTACCAACATATTGGCAATGGCAGGAGCATTCCAAAATGTACACTACATATTTGGAATGACAATTCATAGAAGTTTTTATTTGTTTTTTATAACCATTGACTTTAGACACTATTTGCTTGTTATCCTTATCTATAATCGGACACGTGTTGCAATTCTTACGATTGCATTTAAAGAATCCATATGTGTCTAAAGTCCTGTCTGTCTCCCATTTGTTCTCTACTCCCATTTCCTCGCTCCCTATCCTGAGCTTTAAAATAATGTGATTTGTATTCATATTCCTCCATTGGTGCATGATAGCTTTTACTATGGTGGGCTCCCTCATAAATGGGAGACAGACAGGACTTTAGACACATAGAAAGAACCAAATCAGATATTGCAATTTCATCAGCACCTTTTTTAGAAAGGGGGAAGAAAGCAAACAAACCACCATTAGAAAAACCATGGGGAAAAACTCCTCCAATTACACATTATTTAACCTGAACAGCACAATTAAAAAGACCAATAGAGTCCGAAGAGGACACAGAGGAGGAAGACTTATACGAAATAAAAACCGCGATTCCAGGCTACCGCAGATACCCTTACGTCAATTGCGTATCCTATCTTTTCAATGGGATCTGCCTAATGCCGGTATTTGGAGTCTTGGGAGAAGTGAGCGGTAGACCCTCTACCGACAAGACTCCTACCGCCAAAAAAGGTCAGTAGTTAAGAGCATTATGGGCTAACACCGGAATATAAAGCTCTTAACTACTGTGCTCTAAAGTACACTAACACCCATAAACTACCTATGTACCCTTAAACCGAGCCCCCCCCCCACATCGCCGCCACTATAATAAAAATTTTTAACCCCTAATCTGCCGACCGGACACCGCCGCCACCTACATTATCCCTATAAACCCCTAATCTGCTGCCCCTAACACCGCCGACCCCTATATTATAATTATTAACCCCTAATCTGCCCCCCCCCCAATGTCGCTGCCACCTACCTACACTTATTAACCCTTAATCTGCCGACCAGACATCGCCGTCACTATAATAAATGTATTAACCCCTAAACCGCCGCACTCCCGCCTTGCAAACACTATAATAAATGTTATTAACCCCTAATCTGCCCTCCCTAACATCGCCGCCACCTACCTACAATTATTAACCCCTAATCTCCCACCTGCAACATCGGCGCTACTATAATAAAGTTATTAACCCCTAAACCTAAGTCTAACCCTAACCCCCCTAACATAAATATAATTTAAATTAAACAAAATAATATTCCTAAAATAAAATAATCCTATTTAAAACTAAATACTTACCTAGAAAATAAACCCTAATATAGCTACAATATAATTAATAATTACATTGTAGCTATTTTAGGATTTATAATTATTTTACAGGCAACTTTGTATTTATTTTAACTAGGTACAATAGCTATTAAATAGTTAATAACTATTTAATAGCTACCTAGTTAAAATAAATACAAAATTACCTGTAAAATAAATCCTAACCTAAGTTACAAATACACCTAACACTACACTATCATTAAATTAATTAAATAAATTACCTACAATTAGCCAACTTAAAATACAATAAAATAAACTATACTATAATACAAAAACAAACAGACACTAAATTACAAAAAATAAAAAAGAATTACAAGCAGTTTAAACTAATTACACCTAATCTAAGCCCCCTAATAAAATAAAAAAGCCCCCCAAAATAAAAATGTCCCTACCCTATTCTAAAATACAAAAGTAATCAGCTATTTTACCAGCTTGCGGGGCATTGTCCCAAAGTAATCAGCTCTTTTAACTGAAAATAAAAATACAAAATCACCCCCCTAACATTACAACCCACCACCCACACACTCCTACTCTAACCCACCCAAACCCCCCTTAAATAAATCTATCGCTAACCCCCTGAAGATCATCCTACCTTGAGTAGTCTTCACCCAGCCGAGCCGAATTCTTCATCCAAGGTGCGCAGAGGAGGTCCTTGATCCAGTAGAAGTCTTCATCCAAGCGGCAAAGAAGAGGTCCTCTATCCGGTAGAAGTGTTCATCCAGGCGGCGTCTTCAATCTTCATCCATCCGGAGCGGAGCGGAGCCACCTTCAACGGAGCCGACGCAGAGCCATCCTCTTCAACCGACGGACTAACGACGAATGAAGTTTCCTTTAAGGGACGTCATCCAAGATGGCGTCCCTTCAATTCCGATTGGCTGATAGAATGCGAGGTCAATACGATTGGCTGATTGGATCAGCCAATCGGAATGAACTTCAATCTGATTGGCTGATTGCATCAGCCAATCAGATTTTTTCGACCTTAATTCCAATTGGCTGATAGAATTCTATCAGCCAATCGGAATTGAAGGGACGTCATCTTGGATGACGTCCCTTAAAGGAACCTTCATTCGTCGTTAGTCCGTCGGTTGAAGACGATGGCTCCGCGTCGGCTCCGTTGAAGATGGCTCCGCTCCGGATGGATGAAGATTGAAGACGCCGCCTAGATGAACACTTCTACCGGATAGAGGACCTCTTCTTTGTCGCTTGGATGCAGACTTCTACCGGATCAAGGACCTCCTCTGCGCACCTTTTATGAAGAATTCGGCTCGGCTGGGTGAAGACTACTCAAGGTAGGATGATCTTCAGGGGGTTAGCGACAGGTTTATTTAAAGGGGGTTTTGGTGGGCTAGAGTAGGGGTGTGTTGTGGGTTGTAATGTTGGGGTATTGTATTTTTATTTTCAGGTAAAAGAGCTGATTACTTTTGGGCAATGCCCCGCAAAAAGCCATTTTAAGGGCTGGTAAAAGAGCTGATTACTTTTGTATTTTAGAATAGGGTAGGGAATTTTTTTATTTTGGGGGGCTTTTTTATTTTATTAGGGGGCTTAGATTAGGTGTAATTAGTTTAAACTGCTTGTAATTCTTTTTATTTTTTGTAATTTAGTGTTTGTTTTTTTTGTATTATAGTTTAGTTTATTTTATTGTATTTTAAGTTAGCTAATTGTAGGTAATTTATTTAATTAATTTAATGATAGTGTAGTGTTAGGTGTATTTGTAACTTAGGTTAGGATTTATTTTACAGGTAATTTTGTACTTATTTTAACTAGGTAGCTATTAAATAGTTATTAACTATTTAATAGCTATTGTATCTAGTTAAAATAAATACAAAGTTGCCTGTAAAATAAATATAAATCCTAAAATAGCTACAATGTAATTATTACTTATATTGTAGCTATATTAGGGTTTATTTACTAGGTAAGTATTTAGTTTTAAATAGGATTATTTTATTTAATTTTAGGAATATTATTTCGTTTAATTTAAATTATATTTATGTTAGGGGGGTGTTAGGGTTAGGGTTAGACTTAGGTTTAGGGGTTAATAACTTTATTATAGTAGCGGCGACGTTGCGGGCAGGAGATTAGGGGTTAATAATTGTAGGTAGGTGGCGGTGATGTTAGGGAGGGCAGATTAGGGGTTAATAACATTTATTATAGTGTTTGCGAGGCGGGAGTGCGGCGGTTTAGGGGTTAATACATTTATTATAGTGACGGCGATGTCTGGTCGGCAGATAGGGGTTAATAAGTGTAGGTAGGTGGCAGCGACATTGGAGGGGGCAGATTAGGGGTTAATAATTATAATATAGGGGTCGGCGGTGTCCGGAGCGGCAGATTAGGGGTTAATGGTATAATGCAGGTGTCAGCGATAGCGGCAGATTAGGGGTTAAGTGTAAGGTTAGGGGTGTTTAGACTCGGGGGTTCATGTTAGGGTGTTAGGTGCAGACTTAGAGAGTGTTTCCCCATAGGAATCAATGGGGCTGCGTTAGGAGCTGAACGCTGCTTTTTTGCAGGTGTTAGGTTTTTTTTCAGCCCAAACTGCCCCATTGTTTCCTATGGGGATATCGTGCACGAGCACGTTTTAGCTGCTTACCGCTACTGTAAGCAATGCTGGTATTGAGGGTTGAAGTGGAGCTAAGTTAGGCTCAACGAACCCTTTTTTGAGCCTAACGCAGCCCCTCAGACAACTCTAAATACCAGCGTTGTCTTAAGGGTGCATTGGGAAAAAAAGCAGCGTTAGCTACGCGGGTCTTTACCGACAAAACTCTAAATCTAGCCCCTAATTTCTTTGGAGTGTGACAATTGGGGTATGGAAAAACTAACTAATGGTTTGGATCAATATACTTTAGATTTGCTTTTGGACTTAGAGAAAACTAACTGATTACAAAAAAGGACATACACCTTTAATCCCAAATCCATTTTCTATCCCCTACATTCACAGGGAAATCACATACCAGTCTTCTACAAATTAGTGGAGAAGGAATTAATGGATTTGTGTAAAAGGGATAATGTCAAAACAAAGAAAAATACTAATCTAAATTAGTTTGAAAAGAAAGCACTAAATAAATTGAAACAAGACACTACAATTGTAATCAGGAAGTGGACAAGGGGGGGGAAGTATAGTCATTCAGGACTATATGGCAAAAGCATGTAGGATCCTGAATGACTCTACAACCTATACTAAATTAAAGGGAGACCCCACAAACCGATTCACCAAAGAGCTTAAAAAATCTTTTAAAAGACAATTTAAAAATAGGAACTATCACGAAGAATGAATTTCTATTAATGGACAATTTTTTACCACTTACCTAAAGTCCACAAAAATCAGCAACAACCCCTGGGACGCCCTATCATCTCGGGTATCAATTCATTAACTTGCAATCTCTCTCAATTCATGGACCACTATCTAAAACCAATGGTCATCACTTTAAAATCATATGTGAGGGATACCCCACATATAATATCCATTATGGACTCCATCAAATGGCAATCGGATTATATCTGGTTGACCTTGGATGTTACTTCACTCTATACCTGTATTGCACATGATACAGGTATAGAGAGTATTAAATATAGCTTCAATAAACATGACCATCTCCCTATCCCCCAGAGAGATTTCCTCTTGAAATCTATTGTGTTTATATTACAGAAAAACTATTTTATTTGTAATAAGGAATATTATTTGCAGGTTGAGGGCACAGCGATGGGTACTCGCTTTGCCCCCAACTATGCAAATTTATACATGGGTACATGGGAAGACCAACACATATGGCAAAATAATCCCTTCAAAGACAACATTATTGTATGGAAACGCTTCATAGATGACGTGATTGTCATCTTAAAAGGAGAGGAAATAGACATTTTAGAGTTTTTTGAATATGTAAATAAAAATGAATTCAATTTAAAATTTACTAAGAATGTGAACAAAACCAAAATTGAATTTTTGAACATAGTCCTGTCAGGAAATAAAGACAAAATAACCACTTGTTTGTATAGAAAGGAGACAGATTCGAACAGTTACCTAGATGCCAAGAGCGGCCACCACAAAAACTGGATACAAAATATACCTTATGGCCAATTCCAGAGGGTGAGGAGGAACTGTTCGAGTCTTGTCTCCTTTGACATAGAATCTGAACATCTGAAAACAAAATTTAAAGCCAAGGGATATTTGGAAAATGTAGTTGAAAATGGATACATAAAAGCACGTCAGCTAGAAAGATCCTCTTTGATACAACAAAAACAAAAATGTAACTATCGGAACAGCAAAAAGAATAATCTTTTTTTAACTAAATACAACAAGGAATCATGGAGAATTAAAAAAGCCATTAAAAAACATTGGCATGTACTTCTTGAGGATCCTATTTTGAGTAAAACCCTATATAGGACCCCCTCAGTTGTATTTAGGAAAAATAAAAACTTAAAAGACATCTTAGCTCCGAGTTGTCTAAAACAAGATTAAAAAAAAAGAATTGGCTTAATAAGACCAACTTTGGATTCTTTAAATGCAATCGTAAGAATTGCAACATGTGTCCGATTATAGATAAGGATAACAAGGAAATAGTGTTTAAAGTCAATGGTTATAAAAAATAAATAAAAACGTCTATGATTTGTCATTCCAAATATGTAGTGTACGTTTTGGAATGCTCCTGCCATTGCCAATATGTTGGTAGAACAAAAAGAACGGTCAAGAGGAGGGTCTTAGAGCACACTGCCAACATTGAAAAGGGAGACATGTCCCATGGGGTTACAGATCATTTTAGGAAGGTCCACAAAAATGATCCCTCATGTTTACGTTTTAAAGCAATTGAACAGGTGACATTGGATGAAAGAAGGGGAGATAGAATGCTACGCCTTAGGCAAAGGGAAACGTTCTGGATACATTCCCTGCAAACTCTGGAACCCCTTGGAATGAACAGGGAGGTAGACATTTAGGCATTTTTAATGTAAATAAATGAATTAGTTCTATTCAATGGAGTTTAGTATAAAACAACAATTGGATAGTCATTTACGCATTACAGGTCCACTATATGTATATTCCCCTATAAATAATCATATGCATAACACTGTATTGTCTTTGGACCTCAATAATTTAGAATTAGTTATACAAAATATATATAACAATGGACATAGGCATTTAGTCGAATGTGCCTTCCATGTTGGTGCCTCTGTTCCCTGTACCTATATGTATGGGAGCTTAAGGATATATAGATATCATTAATTATGAAGTATGCGAATATGGATGATATGATATTAATTGGTTTATGAAATTTAATCTATGAAATACAATACATTAATTAATTATTTATTTATTATTTTTAAATGGGCATTTTTAGAGATTTTTAAAACATCGTGTTATTGTCATTAGTGATATGATAGATAAGTAGGCAGAATTTTTTTTTAATTTATCTATATATTTTTAAATATATTACGTTACTGTCATTAGTTTCAGGATGTAATATGATTTCACTGCAGTAGGTGCCTATATAAGCTTAACTGAGAAACAAGATTCACATCTTCTAAAGATAATCACCAAATAAGAACTGATCGAATTTGAAAACTAACGTGATTTGAAAGTTTCTTTAGTGCTGTCTAAAACATGTATTAAGATCATAATATAAATATATACAGAATATGTGATCTTGGCTTACGGAGTCGAGCATGACGTAGGGTGGGCATGTATCCTAACGCTGTCTTGAAATATGCAGCTGGTGAGGTGGGCGTACATCAATCCTCTGACGAAGCGGACGAGTTTCGTGAAACGCGTAAGGCCAAGCCCACCTTACGTCATTTGCGACACACACGCTGAGCTGAGTTCTGGGGAATTTACAGATGCTCATAGCGAATTGCAGCTGTGGCCTATTTTACATAGGTAAAACCTCAGGTGACATCAAGAAAAGGATGGCTAACCACATGAGTGCCATTCGGACGGCAATTGATAAAGGAAAGAGTGATCAGCCAGTGGCCAGACATTTCATGGAGAAGGGTCACTCTGTGGCTGACCTAAGATTCAAGCTCATTGACCACGTACCCCCACTTCCTAGGGGAGGTGATAGGGACACTCGTCTCCTACAGAAAGAGGCTGAGTGGATCTTCAAACTGGACACTATACACCCCAGAGGTTTGAATATGGGAATAGACTGGCATTGTTTTTTATGATTTAGTCTGACTGTATTTCTTTATTTCTTTATTTTTATGTATTTTTTTAATTTTCCTGAATGTATTATGTATTCCATCTTTTGAACTTGAGGTCTATGTGTAGGTTAACACCATATACTGTCCTTATTCATGCACCCATCCCGTGTTTACCCTTTATGTGGAGTGTCTAGGCAGAATCCATCCTTGGGTCTGGTCTGTATTTTATGCTATCAGTTGTCTCATGTATATGATGCAAACGAAATTTGATCCACCCTTTTGAGACTTAGTCTTAGTAGCCATGGGTCTGTGTATCATTGGACACTATTCGGATATTTTTATACACATTATAGATTTATAGTGGGGCCTGCCCTATTGGGCCAATCAAAATTATCTCCTGGGGCTGTGCGCTAACACCACTTAGGCAGCAACCGATTTTTTCTTTTCCTTTTTTTGGGGTCATTTAAACTTGACTGCTAGACGTTGGGTCACCTGGTGGTCTGAGCCACAGATTTTGCACATGAGTTTATGGGTCCCTGATTTCTATAGCGGGTTAGATATAGCGTTTTTTTTGGTGGTTTACAAATTTCTGGCCGCCCGCATTAAGCACACTATCCCCGTTATGGCTCCGGTTTATTAGCCTATTACCCATACTTATGGTTGCTCTGATACATGCCTGTGATATTGATACAGGGTCCCTGCCGTGCCAACCTACCTGCCTTCCCTTAGACGCTACATATTGCCCAGTATTTAAATTTTTTCTACTCCTTTATAACATTATCTACACCGGTGTAGGGGCTTGTCTCCTACAGCCTATTAGAATCTTAGCTGTGCTCAATGGGGGAGGGCCTCTCCGGGCTGATACGCATGCGCACATCCCTTATCCTATCACAATGGAATACTTATACTATATGCTTTGCATTACGATAGTAAGTGCATCTCAAAGTAGTTAGCTGCGGAGTTTCACTTGAACTGTGTTTTTCAGGTCTTGTTTATTAGTTTGTGATGTTACTCTGTATATGATACATTGTTACTAGATATTTGTCTGGATTCACTAATATGCAGTATATGTACCAAATGTTGTGGATAGATGTCTATCTGCTAATTAACCTTGAACTAAATAATCATGAATAGAGTCGTAATTGGGTTCTTTGATGTGATTGTTGCTTTATTCACATTATTTACTTTGCATTGTATGTTTTGTTGCCATGGCAACCGATTTTTGGCGGTGTATGTATGCTTAAATGTTTGATTCACTTGTATGTTGTTGGTCTGATGAAGGGGAGCATTCCCCGAAACGTTACCGATTAAACTATCTTCAGTCCAGAGAGTGCTGTTTCCTATTTTGCTATATACTCTAGCACCCTGGCCCTTGGAGAACTGTTTGTGAGAATGCAACTGACTCTTTTTACCTATATATATATATATATATATATATATATATATATATATATATATATATATATATATCTCAGAAGAAAGAATTTAAACCAGCAGGGAGAGGTAAAAACAACCAATCCACTGATGATCTAAAAGTATACCCTTACCTGGCACAATACTAATAAAGTCATATAAGAAAAATCAGTAGATTGCCACCAACAATTGCTCATAAACATATCATTTAATGAAAAAGTATTACAGACATACTATTAGAGAATAAACAACTAAATATTGCTATGAATAAGCCACCTAAGCTTATATATGTATATTCCTATATCTGCTGTGAAAATGTGTAGCTGTCTTGCTACGCACGTTTCCCCCCTAATGGCACGGGGCTTCTTCCGGCTGTATCTGATCTGATATATATCCCGTATTAAACCGCTGGCACCCTGGCAGATGAGAAATAAGGTGACCGTGCTCTTTACTGGATATATATATATATATATATATTTCCACAGAGGCATGCACTCGCTGCATTTGTGCAAAAAGGTGCTTTATTGGCACATAAGAAAAACAGTAACGTTTAAGAGTCATGACAGATAGCAGTACACGCCCCGGTGGGTGTGTCTTCATGACGATTGGGTATGGATCATTGGTGCCCAGTGGTGTTTACAGGTTGCCTTGGTAACTGTGTCTGATATTGATGACGTCAATAATAGGCACGGCTAGTGATGGGCGTGGCCTATAAACGCAGTGCAAACAATGTGTTTGCTCTGGAGATTGATTCACACATGTGGGTTTAATTTGTGTTTTCTAAGGGTATATAAGGATGTTTTATTGCTATGCACTATATGTCTACTTGGGCCTCCACTGAGGAAAGCTCCTGCGTGAGCTATAACGTTTGGCAACAGGCCAATTCGTATTTTTGTCTAATTAAAGGCTGATTTTTTGCCACTTACCTGTGTAAGCCTGCTGTTTATTCTGGAGATTCCGGCCAGCTCTAGGATACAATCTGGATCTCTGTATCAGTTTTAAGCAGTGCACCAGGGAGTTGTATATGTTGAAGTGTGCCATTTATAGTGGACTTGTTAATATATACTGTGTGTGTGTTTTGCTGGTGGTGTTGTGTGCGGCTGCAAGTCGCCGTTGTGAGTTGTTCATCTGTCTTGATGAAGGCTTCTATGTAAGCTGAAACGTCGACCTATCCTTATGACTTTCTAACGTTGTTGTTATAAACAATAAACTAACTTTGATGTATATAAATCCTGAGAGTGCCCTCCCTTTCCTAGCTCATATATATATATATATATATATATATATATATATATATATATATATATATATATATATATATATATATATATATTCAGTATATGGCCGGGTTATAATACAATATATTTCATAATGATTCTTTAAAAACAAACCCCAATAAAATGCATATACAATTAAAATTAATAGGAAATCCAAAATTCTTTATATTAGTTAAATTTATAAACACATTGAATTATATTTATAGATAACCAGATATGAATCAAATGATACACACTTAAACTGTTACAATATTCTTTACAAAGCAAACCAAATGTACCTTTAGAATTAACCTTCTTCACAATTGAATTGCATTACATCACCACAATGAAATACCAAAGTATGGGCCATTAACTTTCAGACCAGCACAATTTAACTACTTAGCCTACAATTTATCCTATATAACTAATTTAAAACATCAGAAATTATATATATATTTTGTGCAAACAACCAACTCCTATGCCAATTTATCTGAGCTGAAATAAATTCTTAATTATCTACAATTAAGATAAATTCTAATCTGCAATGATTTAATACAAACCAGAGGGATTTACTTATAATAATAATAATAATAATAGCCTGCCTTAAAAGTATGCTGCACAAAGGATCTTTACCTAGCAAATAAATTAATTATTTAGCATACAAAAGACTGGTTTAATCTACACAGGATTATTAATGCAAGCTAAAATACAAAGTGCCCTTTTAAAATTAGTAATGGCAATCTAGTTATAGTTACTAAATACCTTTGATTTAAATATTATATATATATATATATTTATCAATCGCGTATATTTCACCAGAAATAACCAAATCGATATTTCAGCTTCCAGAACTTCTTGTTTCACCGCATATGAATAAGGGTATTGAAATATGGATAAAAAAAAAAGGTAGCCAAATTTTGCTTATAGTGACTGTGTTCCAACGAAGCATGTTTATCAGTCAAAAGTTCAGCAAATAGTCAGCCAACCAGCAAGCCTTTTCTTCTATCCTCTTGCATTAAGGTTATATCATGTGATAATCCCCTCCCTTTATTATTATAAGCATCAGTGAAATGATATGATAGGCCCTTCAGAGCTTGTCTGTGATTCACCCTTGCGGACCTTGTCTCTGATTCACCCCTAGATCTGAACATCTCATAGGTTATTTTGGGAAACGCCTCCCTGAGTAGCCATTTATATTTTGGCTGTGATACCATCCCTGATCTATAGGTGGCAGCAGACACCCAGGAATGCAGTTTTACCATCAAATATTGCTAACAGTTTAATTATTTAACCTTTAAAATGTTTATCCAACATATTATAATCTTTTGTAATAATAAATCATATGTTTCATATATGGTCCTCACAGTGTCATTTTCTCTGATCATTTTAAGACCAAACGTGAAAATATTCCACTTATATTAAAATGTGTTTAAAAATCATATTTTCTATGAAACTATTTAAATGGATTATAATACCTTCATCATGGATTCAATTACTTTCTCAGTTATCATCTTAATATCACATACATACCTTGAGGTCAGCAATCAGATGTCATTTTCATATAATTATATCTATCCCATATAGATTAATATTTCATATCTGTATATTTCTTTTTGAGTGTATAAAACATATGATATTTAAAGCACCAATTATATATGTACTGTAAATTGACTGTATTGCTACTTATAAAATTCAGCATATATATCCCAATTTGTCCCTTAGATGTCTGGCATTGTATTGTATCTCAATAGGAATGCAGTATATTTCATATTTCTAATAAATTTTGAATGCATGAAACACCAGATGCAGGTCTGAAATGAAAGAAATAATGTTATTAATTTTGAGACATTTAAATAATTAAGACAATCTATGCTTTCAGCACTCATAGGGTTAAACATGTCTCTCTGTTAGCCAGTACAGATGTTTCTCTAACACCGCAGGTACCAATTTGCATCGAAGGGTGAATGGTCACTTTCCCACAAAACTTGTCTCAGACTTTTGGGCTCTCTTGTAAGAAGTAGGACATCTTATTACACATTTCCAGGTAGTGACCTTAAGGTATTTTTAAGTGATCTTTCTAAGATAACTTGAAAACAAATACATTGATGAGAGAGGGGGTGGTCTGTTAAAGTGACATCTGGAGTTTTACAAATAAAATTAATTATTTGGTGTGCACAACTATATATATATATATATATATATATATATATATATATATATATATAAATATAATTTAATAACATTCACAGATATCCTGACATAAATCCCCCTTCTAATTTTAAATAGATGTAGGACACATATTTGAATTGGCTTAAAGTCAGTGGTACTTGGTGAGTGAATTGACAGTATCCATCTAGACAGCCTTCTATGAAGAGAGTCCGTTATTTTTGAACCCTCATGCTCATTGGCTAAGCATCTTTAAACTACAAAATTTCTTTAGTGCTTTGGGGGATATGACATTTCATTCTCCCTCTATGACTTGTAGTTGGGATCTAGGATGGCATGCTCGCAACTGATTAATATGGACCCATTTATCCGTAAAAGTATCATTTTTAGGGATCTTAATTTTATAGGCAACTGGAGATATTTTGTCAGTAACGACAAAAGGACCCTTCCACAATGTAATTTCTTCTCCTTAACCGGATCTCTTCCAAAGTTATAAAGATAAACTTTATCATTTATTTCATATTCCTTTTTGGACGTTTTGAGATCATAATAGGTTTTAGTGGCAGTTGCAGCTTTCTTTAAGCAAATGCAAAGGCATATTGCAGGTGCTTCCTTAGGTTCTCCACATATTGATGCGTATTGGTGGCATTTATCAAGTTCTGGTCTGATGTACGGTACAGTAGATGCTGAGTTAGAACCATTCTTCCACCAGTCATCAACTCAAAAGTGACATCTTGGTAGCACTACTTGGAGTTGCTCTTAATGCCATTAGGACTAGAGGTAATTTTACATCCCAGTTTTTACCCGTTTCACTCACAAACGTTTTGAGGATTTTCACAATGGATTGGTTGTAACGCTCTACACCACCACTTAAGGCGGCTCCTAGTGCAATATGGAGCTTTCTTTAGACCCCTAGTAGTTTCCACATTTTGGTCATCACTTCGCTAGTGAAGTGGGTTCCCCAATCGGATTTGAGTCTCTGGGGTAAACCAAATCTGGAAAACACGTGGTTGATGAGTAATGCTGCGCATGTTTCAGCACTATTGTTAGGTGCACTCTACCTATTTAGTGAACAGACATGTCACTGTTAACATGTATTTGTTACCTCTTGATGACCTAGTTACTGGATCAATAAAATCAATTTGTATATCTGACCATGGCATTACCATCCCCCTTTTCTGCAATGGTGCTCTATGTGTTGGTGCAGTGGATTGGAACTGTGGACAGATTAAACAACCTTGAAAATTAGTTTGAACATCTTTCAACATGTGTGGTCAAAAGGCATAATCATGCAATATTTCATACGTTAATTTGGTGCCACGATGACCAGATGTGGGGGCATCATGGGCATGTTAGACCTCTGAACTTGGTGGGTACCACCCATTGCTGGATATAATTTTTGGAGGTTCTAATTAACAAACCATCCTGTAACAAATTGTGATCTGGACTTCATTAAGATTCTAATATCTTCCTTGCCAATACAATCATCTCTTGAGATGGGGTTGCTTTCAGGATCTTTTATGTGTTCATAGAAGATGCCTACAATGGGGTCTTCTTTTTGACTAGTGATCAGGTCCTCACTAGGAGAATCCTTACTCCATTGTACCAGGTTAGTCTCACTCTGTTGTTTTGCCTGGTTTCTGGTAAGGGCTTCTACCTGAATTGCACCCATTAAGTGGTCAATATTAAGGAGTTCTCCAGTTATGGCTCCTTGTTTGGCTAATGAATCCGCAATATCATTACCTTCCTTATCAGGACCTAGAACCCTGGAATGACCCTTGGTGTTTTTCCAGTGTATGGTTAACCCATTGGATACCATTAGGTTATCAATCTCACAGAACAACGTGCCATGTTTGACTGGTTTGTTGTTAGTTTTCTGCATGCCATTTCTTTTCCAAGTTGGCAGGTATTCAACAAAACTGTCACACACGTAATTTGAGTCAGTAATGATCACAAATTCATGAATACTGTGTTCAATAGCCATCTGAATGGTTTTTAGAACAGCAGTTAGTTCTGCAACTTGACTGGATCTCTGTCCAATGTTGAAACCTACAGAAATATTTGGGAATCCATTGGCCCAAGTTATACTGATGCCGGCAACTAATTTGCGCTCATTTTCAATAGTGGCATGGTAAGAACCATCAACATATACCCAAGGTAATGTTTCACAATGGTGCTCATTATATATTTTATATGGGGAAAGCAATTGTTCCTCCAGAAAATCAACTTCTAATAACTCTTCCCCATGATCCTTAGCAGTAGAGTCATGGAGCTCAGCAAGCCCCTGTGCGACTTGATTCTTTTTATTCTGCTTGTAGCAAATTTCTAAAGGCCAGTCTTGTAAGGAAAGAGTCCAAGCAGTTATGCGGCTGTTAGATAAATTCCCATCTCTTATTCTCTAACTTTGCAGATATAGCAAAGGCTGGTGGGCCATTTCTACAATAATTTTCTTGCCCTGTATATAGCTGCTGAAATTTTGTAGAGCCCATACAGTAGATAAGAGGGCTTTTCCGCAATCTCTAAATTTTATTTCTACTGGGGATAGAGTTTTGCTCACATAATCATGCTTTTGGTATAAAACAGCACTCATGCTTATATCTCTGTAACTTGTTTCTAAGTAGAAAGGTTTACCAGCCTCAGGGTACATTAAGCAAGGTACTTGAGTGAGTTCTCTTCAGTTCTCTGATGGATGTTTCTTGAGTCTCACTCCAGTGCCATTTCACATCCTTCTTTAGAAGAAGTAGCAGTGGTTTAGCTAATTCTGCATAATTATCAATAAATTTGCAAGAATAATTCGTCATACCCAGGAATGATCTCAATTCCTTTAAGTTAGTTGGGTTTTTAGAATTGATTATAGCCTCCACCTTTTTCTTCTGAGGATTTAACCCTTCAGAAGTAACTTCATGTCCCAAGAAGTTTACACGAGAGTGGCACCATTGAACTTTTTGTAGGGATAATTTGACACCTGCCTTTTAAGTTGGCTGAGGATGTGTTTAAGTTCTGTGGTGTGTTTTTCAAAGTCTGTGCTTTTGATTTAAACATCATCAACATAAGATAAGGTCCCCCTTTCCAGTGCATCAGGCATAGCCTTATGCATGAATACTGCAAATTCATGTCCTGAATTTATGTATCCAAACGAGAGTCTCTGGAATGCATACTGGTACTTTTGGAATGAGAATCCAAGCTTATACTGATCCTCTACATGTACCTTTATGGTCCAATATCCCTGTGCACAATCAATGGCAGTGAATATTTTAGATCCCTGCATCTGTGCTAGGCACTGGTCAATATATGGCACAGGCCAGCCAGACATGTACACTCACTTGTTTAGCTGTCCTAAGTCAGCACACAAACGCCATTGTCCATTGGGCTTAAAAACACCTAGAAAAGGATTGTTATAAGAGCTATGCACCTGTCTGATAATACATCTTTCTTCCAAGTTCCTTATGATTTCTGCAAGAGAGAATCATGAGAGGTTAAAGGAATTCTGTATTGTTTAATAGTGATGTCTCAAATTGTTTGCTGGCGAATAGATCCCGGCGAACATAGCTTGTTCGCGTTCGCAACGGCGGGCGAACATATACGATGTTTGATCCGCCCCCTATTCGTCATCATTGAGTAAACTTTGACCCTGTATCTCACAGTCTGCAGACACATTCCAGCCAATCAGCAGCAGACCCTCCCAGCTCCTGGACAGCAGCCATTTTAGATTCATTCGGAAGCTGCTTTCTTAGTGAGAGGAGGGACAGTGTAGCTGCTGCTGATTTAATAGGGAAATTGATAGCTAGGCTAGTGTATTCAGTGTCCACTACAGTCTTGAAGGACTCATCTGATCTCTGCTGTAAGGACAGCACCCCAAAAAGCCCTTTTTAGGGCTAGAATATCAGTCTGTTTTTTTTTTTTTTGCTGTGTAATCTAATTGCAGTTGCCTGCCAGCATGTGTGCCAGGCCCACTTGCCCAGTGCCATCACTCATATCTGTTGTAACAAACAGTAGTGTAAATTTTAAAAAAAAAAAACTTTTTTGACTGTGAAACATCAGTCTGCTAGTGTAATCTAATTGCAGTTGCCTGCCAGCGTGTGTGCCAGGCTCACAGCGTATACTGTGCCCACTTGCCCAGTGTCACAACTCAAATCTTGTTTAATAGTAGTGTAAGTGTACATTGAAAACAAAAAAAACTTTTTGGACTGTGAAACATCAGTCTGCTTTTTTGTGTCAGGCTCACAGCGTATACTGTGCCCACTTGCCCAGTGGCACCACTCATATTTTTTTAATAGTAGTGTAAGTGTACATTTAAGAAAAAAAAAATGACAGGCAGAGGCAGGCCACGCCGCAGGTGCCATCGTGGTCGTGGTGCTGTGATTCCCTTTGGCCCTAGAATAATGCCCAGTGTTCAGAGGCCACGTACCATGAACTCGAAAAGTTCTGAGGACAAAGTTGACTTTTTAACACAGGACACCCAATCTTCTATAGCTTCCACTCCGAACCTTGACGCACCATCCTCTTCCAGCTTATCTTCGGGCACCTCTCAAGTTACCACTCGCCCGCCTGCCGCCACCACCAACACTAGCACCACAGCCGCTTCACTTGATCTGTTAGAAGAATTATTTACACATCATTTGGAAGAAATGAGTGATGCGCAACCATCATTGACAGAGGATGTAGATAACAGTGATATGTCTCAATCAGGCAGCATTACAGCCATGGACGTATGGTGTGATGATGTTGTACCCGCTGCTGCTTCCTTTGTTGATTTGTCAGATACAAGTGAAGCGGTTGATGATGACAATGCGTCCGTGGATGTCACGTGGGTGCCCGCTAGAAGAGAAGAAGAACAGGGGGAAAGTTCAGATGGGGAGACAGAGAGGAGGAGGAGGCGACGAGTTGGAAGCAGGGGGAGGTCGTCGCAAGGAGCTAGTGGCACAGTCAGACAGCATGCATCGGCACCCGGGGTCAGCCAGACAGCACGCCAATCAACGCATGCTGTTGCCACCACTAGAATGCCGTCATCGCAGAGCTCAGCAGTGTGGCATTTTTTTGTGTGTCTGCCTCTGACAACAGCAATGCCATTTGCAACCTGTGCCAAAAGAAACTGAGTCGTGGGAAGGCACATGATCGCACATCACAAACGCCTATGGGATCAACACATGAGTACAAGCAGCACACAAACTCAAAACCGCCATCCTCCTCCTGGTCCAGCATCTTCAGCCACGTCAACCACTGATGTCCTCCTTGCCCCCTCTCAACCATCCGCCACTCCGTCTCTCTTCCGGAGCATTTCCTGCTCATCTGCCCACAGTCAGGTGTCTGTCAAGGACATGTTTGAGCATAAGAAGCCAATGTCACAAACTCACCCCCTTGCCCGGCGTCTGACAGCTGGCCTGTCTAAACTCTTAGTCTGCCAGCTTTTACCATACAAGCTGGTGGAGTCTGAGGCATTCCAAAAATTTGTAGCTATTGGGACACCGCAGTGGAAGGTACCCGGACGAAATTTCTTTTCACAAAAGGCAATCCCCAACCTGTACTCGATTGTGCGAAAGGAAGTAATGGCATGTCTGGCACACAGTGTTGGGGCAAGGGTCCATCTGACCACTGATAGCTGGTCTGCAAAGCATGGTCAGGGCAGGTATATCACCTACACTGCGCATTGGGTAAACCTGCTGACAGCTGACAACCATGGAATGCGTGGCTCTGCAGAGTTGGTGACACCGCCACGACTTGCAGGCAGGCCTGCTGCCACCTCCTCTACTCCATCCTCTTCCATAACCTCCTCGGCTGAGTCCTCTTCTGCTGCTGCATCTTGCTCCACATCAACGGCACGCCCCCAGCTCCCCAGGTACTATTCCACATCCCGGATATGGCAGTGTCACGCCGTCTTGGGGTTGACTTGCCTGAAAGCAGAGAGTCACACCGGACCAGCACTCCTGTCCTCCCTGAACACACAGGTGGATCAGTGGCTGACTCCGCACCAACTGGAGATCGGCAAAGTGGTTTCTGACAACGGAAGTAATTTGGTGGCGGCATTGAAATTGGGCAAGTTGACACATGTGCCGTGCATGGCACATGTGTGTAATCTGATCGTACAACGCTTTGTGCATAAGTACCCAGGCTTACAGGACGTGCTGAAGCAGGCCAGGAAGGTGTGTGGCCATTTGAGGCGTTCCTACACGGCCATGGCGCACTTTTCAGATATCCAGTGGCAAAACAACATGCCAGTGAGGCGCTTGATTTGCGACAGCCCGACACGTTGGAATTCAACACTCCTAATGTTCGTCCGCCTGATCCAACAAGAAAAAGACGTTAACGAGTATTTGTATGACCGGGGTGCTAGGACAGCCTCTGCGGAGCTGGGAATTTTTTTGCCACGTTACTGGACGCTCATGCCTCCTTTTGAGGAAATGAGAAACCTAGTCAGTCGCACTGAAGGCACCATCAGCGACATCATACCATTTGTTTTCTTCCTGGAGCGTGCCCTGCGAAGAGTGCTGGATCAGGCCGTAGATGAGCGTGAAGAGGAAGAGAACGCTGGAAGAGGATTGTGAGGAAGAGGAGTCAGAGGAGGAATGTGGCTTTGAGGAGGAGGAGGAGGAGGAGGAGGAGGAGGAAGACCAACCACAACAGGCATCCCAGGGTGCTCGTTGTCACCTATCTGGTACCCGTGGTGTTGTACGTGGCTGGGGGGGAAGAAGATACCTTCAGTGAGATTACTGAGGACGAGGAACGGGACATGAGTAGCTCGGCATCCAACCTTGTGCAAATGGGGTCTTTCATGCTGTTGTGCCTGTTGAGGGACCCTCGTATAAAAAAGCTGAAGGAGAATGACCTGTACTGGGTGTCCACGCTACTAGACCCCCGGTATAAGCAAAGTACCTGAAATGTTACCGAATTACCGCAAGTCGGAAAGGATGCAGCAGTTCCAAAATAAATTAAAAAGTATGCTTTACACAGCGTATAAGGGTGATGTCACAGCACAACGGGAATCTAACAGGGGAAGAGGTGAAAGTAATCCTCCGACTCCCACGACCACGCCAGCAAGGACAGGACGCTTTACAGACGTGTTGTCGATGGAGAGCTTTTTAAGTCCTATGCATTGCCACAGCCCTTCGGGGTCCACCCTTAGAGAACGACTCGTAGCAGACTACCTTGCCTTAACTGCAGATCTCGACACTGAGGAGCGATGAACCCCTTGACTACTGGGTGTGCAGGCTTGACCTGTGGCCTGAGCTATCCCAATTTGCGATAGAACTTCTGGCCTGCCCTGCTTCAAGTGTCCTGTCAGATAGGACCTTCAGTGCAGCAGGAGGTATTGTCACTGAGAAGAGAAGTCGCCTAGGTCAAAAAAAGTCTAGATTACCTCACCTTTATTAAGATGAATGAGGGATGGATCCTGAAGGGACTGACATTGGGCGATACATTCGAGTAAAAAAGTCCTGATGACATGAGCTGCCTTGGGCTAAAAATGGTCCACAAGCTGCTGTATTTTATCTTCAAATGCCGGATGACTTGCGTGACTTATCCGCCACCAACTATGGTTCAAGCCGTAATGTTTTAGGGCACTTTCTGCCTGGGAAACAAACATCAATTTTTATGGCCGCTGCTACAGCAGCAGATGCAACAATACCTAATTTTTCAGGCATGTGCACATGCCAAATTTTTCTGGCCTCCCGTGCTGCACTGTGGCTTCAAAAACCACACCACTCATATCTGGTGGCACAGTAGATTGCACGCGCAGTGCCCCAAATTTGAAGTAGGAGGACCGACCAAGCATCTTTTTCCATCTCCCGGTTCCTAAAATCCATGCCATATACACGTCCCCTGATAGGGGACGTAACAGGGATTAAAC
Organism: Bombina bombina; assembly: GCF_027579735.1. Lineage (NCBI taxonomy): Eukaryota > Metazoa > Chordata > Amphibia > Anura > Bombinatoridae > Bombina > Bombina bombina. The sequence continues at coordinate 96,035,392 of NC_069508.1, read as the reverse complement.
TGATCAGGATAGTACTACTTAACACACCACTCCTATCTAGTGGCACAGCAGATTGCACGCGGTGCTCTGACAAAATGCAGAAGGACATTTGGCAGACGAACATTTGGCAGATGGACAGAAAGCTAAAGAAAGTTCCGATTTCGGCCGAGGGCAGATACGTTCAAGAGTGCTCTGTTCTAATCAGAGCCTCGGGTGCCGCAACTGCCTCTGGGAACCTTACCATGGGTCCCAGACCGCACATCTTGTAATTCTCTGTCTGGGAAATTATCTATTTATCAAATGTATCTATCTATCGTATCTATCAAATGTATCTATTGCATCTATTGATCTATCTATCTAATCTATGTATCTCTCTATCTATCAATCTCGTGGCCGGACTGTTATCTGACAGCCACTTGTGTTTCGGCCATGCCATATACATATCCATGCCATATACACGTCCCCTGATAGGGGACGTAACAGGGATTAAACTGATCAGGATAGTACTACTTAACACACCACTCATATCTGGTGGCACAGTAGATTGCATGCGCAGTGCCCCAAATTTGAAGTAGGAGGACCGACCAAGCATCTTTTTCCATCTCCCGGTTCCTAAAATCCATGCCATATACACGTCCCCTGATAGGGGATTACACTGATAGGAATAGTACTACTTAACACACCTTATAATAATGCAGAGAGAGGCAACGCAGAGAGAGGAGTCTAAAGAAGAGGAGTCAGAGGAGGAAGGTGGCTTTGAGGAGGTGGAAGACCAAACACAGCAGGCGTCCCAGGGGGCTTGTTGTCACCTTTCAGGGACCCTTGGTGTTGTACATGGCTGGGTGGAGGAAGAGACCTTCAATGACATCAGTGAGGACAAGGAATGGAACATGGCTAGCTTGGTATCCAACCTTGTGCAAATGGGGAGTTTGTGGTTGTGCAAATTGACTATTTTTGGTTGTTTGCAGTGCGTTAAACGGGAGTTTGGTCTGTCACTGTGAAGCGGGCGTAACCCTTACACTACCTGATCGATACATCATCATCATACCTGATGTTTTAATGCACGTTATTCCAAACAATTTAGGAATGTTAGGTGATTTATGCCCTTTATGGATTAAAGCCAGACTCTGCATCAACTATGTAAATTTTCCATGGGAGTTTTGCCATGGATCCCCCTCCGGCATGCCACAGTCCAGGTGTTAGTACCCTTGAAACAACTTTTCCATCACTATTGTGGCCAGAAAGAGTCCCTGTGGGTTTTAAAATTCACCTGCCTATTGAAGTCTATGGCGGTTCGCCCGGTTAGACCGTTCGCAAACAGTTGCGGAAGTTCGTGTCCGCCGTTTGCGAACACAAATTTTTAGGTTCACGACATCACTATTGTTTAACAAATATAGGTGGTGCATTGGGATCTGTTTGGATTCTTGCAATGTGCAAGTCTGTAGTCCCACAGTCATAAGAATCCCTAGCAAAAATATCCTTGTACTCCATCAGGAGTTCTCGTAGCTGCTGGCGGTCATCATCACTGGAACAGCCATTAGCTAAAGATATTTGCTCTTCGACTTTTTGCTGAAATCCTGGAAAGATTTCATGCTGCCCTATTTCATAGCCTTCTTCCAACCTAGAGGTGAAATCCCCTTGATTATAATTTACATTGCCCCTAAGACTCTGGGTATTGGGGTATTCTTGATCTTTGATTGGCTGATCAAATACTAGAGAGGCTTCTTCAATTTTACAGATGCCTTCCTCTGAGCTGAAGGGATTTCTTTTGTAATTCAGAAAGAACATGCAATTTTAAGCAACTTTCTAATTTACTCCTATTATCAATTTTTCTTCGTTCTCTTGCTATCATTATTTGAAAAAGAAGGCATCTAAGTTTTTTTTTGGTTTCAGTACTCTGGACAGCACTTTTTTATTGGTGGATGAATTTATCCACCAATCAGCAAGGACAACCCAGGTTGTTCACAAAAATGGTCCGGCATCTAAACTTACATTCTTGCATTTCAAATAAAGATACCAAGAGAATGAAGAAAATTTGATAATAGGAGTAAATTAGAAAGTTGCTTAAAATTTCATGCTCAATCTGAATCACAAAAGAAAATTTTTGGGTACAGTGTCCCTTTAAGTATCCTTCAGGTATTAGCCCAATTACATTATTCTGGAATCCAAAAGTGTAATAATTTGATTCCAGCGCATATTCTATGGTAGTTCCCTTCGATAAGGTTATATCCTGTGGGTTCATGTTATGCACAATAACATGTATTGGAATAGTTCCAATATTTACCAAAGGAGTATGGGTCATTCTTATACCCAGATTTTGCATTCTATGGGAGAGGCAAATTAGTGTTTCAGAAGTTTTTAATTTCTGACCTCTTTACCTGTAAGGGTAAGAGGAATCTGTCAACCCCAGCAGGGATTATAACATCGTTAGACGCCTGCATATTCACAGCATATGGCAATTGCTGGTTTGATTTCAGGGCGGCATTTTTATCCTGAAATACTTCAGGGTCCCCCTTTAACCTGCTCCAGAAGCAAGAGTTAATCAAATCTATTTGTATGGTATATCTATGTAAGAGATCATTGCCAACGTGCATTTGATTATGGGGAGTATTTAAAACTAAAAACAGGTGCTTTGCCGATTTATTACCTATGGATACAGATAATAAACACTTAGCTGTGGCATTATAGCTTTCAGACCTGTCATCCAGGCCATAGACACAGTGGTCTTGGGGAGAAAGGTATTTAATCACTTTAGGTTCAGCTATCTGTGCTAATAAGCCTTCACTTATATAGCTAGCTTCCTGTTTTAAGCTCAATTTGGCATATTTGGTTTTACCAAGGTCATGCACTTGCATGGGGATAAATAGATCATCCTTAATGCTCTCAATTCCTGCGAGGTATTGAGTGTGGCCTCCCCCTTGTGGGATTTTATGATCCCCCTTGTGGAGAGATATGGTTAATACATCGCCGTCTTAGGAAATATGTGCTATCTTTCCAGGCGAAATTTTAAAAGTATTACCATCAGAGCCACTTAAAGGAGTCTGATCATTTATTTGTAGGATAGTGATTTCAGGTATAGAGTCATTCCTGAAATGAATCTCCACAGCATCTGGCTTCTCTTCCACCACGTGGCAGTTATGTCGGGTGCAAGATATTACGGATCACTCATAATTAATAGGCCTTTTTACTTGTGAACAAATTACATTATTTATGTAATCAATTATGGTGCTTAATCGCTTCAGGAGATCACTACCAATAATTAAAGATCAGTTGGCAGATCCACTATAATGACATGGTGTCTTATTACCCTGTTCCCCAGTTTAAATTTTAACCATGCAGTACCGTAGACTTTTAGAGAGTCACCCCCAACACCTATTAGTGAACCATCAAATTATTTTATTTTAGGTTTGTGGGGTGTTAGCTCATTTAGCTGTGTATAGTACCTGTGGGATAAAATAGTTGCCTGAGATCCAGTATCAATTAATCCCATGATAGGGTTGGAAACTGAATCCTGGAGCTCAGCTAATACATAATATCTCCCTGCAGTTTTTACCATTTCACACATAAAATTGGTATGATTACACAATTGTGGGTTTCGCCACGTGTTACCTGAATCTGCCACGTTACCTGATGCTGAAGAAACTTCATTCTTACCAGTCCATCCCTCTGTAATAGGATCGATTGGGGTTCTGTGTACTGCATCTGTGGAAACAAGGTTAAGAGAATACTGCAAAGGAAGATATTTGTTAGTGCTTTCAGGCTGGGGTTGCTCGACAACATTTCCGGTCTGTAGGGAGAGAATATGATTAGTACCATTATTGACATTTATCATATCATTTGGTATATTTCTCCCCTATCTTTTAGGTAATACTGCAGTATTTATGACTGCCTGTAGCCCACTGCTGGCTACTGGCTGTACTCCTAATAAAAAGATTGTTAAGGTTCTGAGCCATCAAAGCTTGATTCATATTAGTAAATAGTGTACATAATTGACTAACTTGTGTACTGAGTTGGCCCACTTGAATGGACAAGCTATCTTTACCCATGGACCGATTTTTTGATGTCCCAGGGTGCCGATTCCAAGATCCTTGGGATCCCACAGAATCATAGCTATTGTTCCTATTTTGACGTGGTTGTCTTTGGGGTTCAACTTGTTCAGCGTTAATATTTTGGGGAGCACTATTTACTTGCGGTGTCTGGTTACCCTGATAGTATTTTCGCCACTTTTGGTATTTAATTTTATGCGGATACCGATAACCTTGTGGGTTTTCATCTCTTTGGGGATAATTATTTACCTCGGTATGTCCCCCATTTTGAGTATATTCTCTCTGCGCCTAAGCCCATGTTGGGGAAGGGGCAGGGTTAAAACCTTGTGGGGATGGCCTGTTTTCTCAGGCCACCTCCGTATAGGTTTTTCTTGTTAGACTCCAAATTGAGGAGGCTAGGTGACACCCTGTAAGGATGCTGTACCTTTAAGTCTCTCTCCACCCCTTTCTCTCCTAAGCTACTTAACCTCACTTCCTTTGAGCAGACATTGCTTGAGTATTTTGTTAATAGTCTAGCTGTATATTACTCTGGATTTAACAACCTCCAATTAGGCTACCTTTTCATAGGAATTTTGGAACATTTATTCAGTTTCCTTTTTGTTTCAAACAGTTATTTATTTGCTGTTTTCCTGAATTCATTCCTGAGTGATTTCCTGTGCCTATCAGCCTCATTTTGGCTTCTGACCTCCTGTCAGCTTGCTAGGAATCCTGTGAATCTACACACATCTCTGAAGCAGCTGGGATATTTGTATAACAAACCTACATTTAACAGACTGCAATCCTCTTCATTTCAGCTCTCTGTTGTGCATCTATTTGCAAGCCTGAAATCGCAAGTATAACTTTTGTATAAGGAATTACCTGACATTGTTTGTTTGCTTGCTTGAACTTTTACTACTATATTTCTGTGCTTTGCTTGAAACAAACCTCTTGTTCTCACATTCAGATTCATTTGTATACATGTTCCTGAACTTTAAATATTATTCAAAGTATCTATTGCTAGGCATATATTTATATTACCTGCTTGTCTCTGCACAATTTGTTTTCATGTTAAATGAGAACCTTTGCAACACTTAATTAAATCTGCTGATTTTGTTCATTGCTAAGGTTAATAACATTTTTCCTTAGAAGCAAATCTCAGCTACAAAACTACAATTTATAAACACAAGATTTTAACACACAAACTGTTAAAATCTTACACACCCTAGTTTCTACCACAATTTTGGGACTGGGTTTTGGTTCCCTTTTAACCCCCTGTTCACTTGACTGGTGAATAGAGTATAACTTTTTGCTCTCTTTGATCAGCCAGTCCAATGAGCAGTGCTCATCAAAATCTCTAGCTAAATTAATTTTGATGTGCGCAGGCAATCCTTCGAAAAATACATTTCCAAATTCTGATCTTTCAAATATGGGGTAGTCTTCAGCCATACTGTATGCACTTTTCAGTACAGAAAGGAATTTAATTGGGCTTTGATTCGCGCCATGTTTCAAACTGTATACAGCTGTTTTAGTGCGATATTGCCCAAATTCTTTTCTGCGCTGATTTTTCGTTTCACTCCAGGAATGAATATTCATATCCTTTAGTGAAGCAAAGAATTTGTGATGTTTACCCTCAAATACCCAGGGCAAAAATTCAATTTTTGACTGCTCACTAATAACATTCATTGTGGATAAAGCATTTTCATAAGTTATTAAGTGGTCAATTATAGAATTGGTTCCCTTGTTGGAAAACTTAGGTACTGCACCACTTAAAAAATTAATTATAATATCTTATTAGATGTATCTTGAGCTTTCCTAGGGACCTTTATTTTTTGGGCTGGAGCACCTTCTATCTGCCCTATATTTACTATGGGGAGACCCCCTATGTACATTAGTGCTATGTGGGCTATTTGGGTAGCTAGCTCCGCCCTCTGACTCACTATATTCACTGTCCTCCCCCTCTGAAGTGTAGCAATTCTCTGAATTTATAACATGAGGTGATTGTCTATGTGGGAAATTTATTTCTGACCCAATAGGGGTCCTTTGTCTAAATTCTTCCCTAAATTTCTGCAGTTCATTTCTGATGTATTCTTAAAGAGATTTAGAATTATCTGCATTATCCTCATTGCTAATAGAGGGGTTTTCATTATGACGATACAGCCTTTTTAAACCACTTAATGATCTTTGGCTTTGTACGAGTTCCTTATGCAAATCTTCTATCTGAGCTACTAAACTTTGGTTATATTTTTGTAAGGTGGCCATGTTTTGGCAAACTCATCAATTTTATCCTGGATTCGTTCTGCCTCTCCCTCATCTAACCTTAATGAATAATTTTCACCCCTCAGTTGCTCCAATTGGGAATTTCATACTGTTTTGAAATTTATTTAATTGCGTTTTCCCCGCTTTTGAGGTTGGCCCAATTTTAACAGCCCTTGAAATATTTCGCTTTCGCCACACCATATATTATGCAATATTTTTGGCCTTAGTCATCAGCATCTTAATGTAAGCACCTAATTCTCACTTAATTTTTTTATTTATTTTTAAGGTGAGAAATGGCTTCTGTTTAAAGCATTTCTGCCTGACTAACGGGCGATTTTGGGGAACATATTTCAACATTATGTATAGAATTAATTGATTCACTTCTAGTAACAGACATTATTATATTAGCTTAGTATTTAGTTAAATTAAAATGCTAATACAATTTTGACCAATAGGAAGAAACACAATATAGAGGCACTGCAGTAGACATTATTAATATTTATCACATTGATATAATATATTTGTAGTAAATAGAAATTATTGAAAAAAATATATATTAATATTAATTTTGAGATATTAAAAAATTAATATTTTTTTTTATCAATTTTAAAAATTAATTTTTAATATATATATTTTTTCAATAATAATTTCTATTTACTACAAATATATTATATCAATGTGATAAATATTAATAATGTCTACTGCAGTGCCTCCAAATAATATGTCAGTATATGGCCGGGTTATAATACAATATATTTAATAATTATTCTTTAAAAACAAACCCCTAATAAAATGCATATATGAAATAATTAAAATTAATAGGAATTCCTAAATTCTTTATATTAGTTAAATTTATAAACACATTTAATTATATATATAGAAAACCAGACATGAATCAAATGATACACACTTAAACTGTTACAATATTCTTTACAGAGCAAACCAAATGTACCTTTAGAATTAACCTTATTCACAATTGAATTGCATAACATCACCACAATGAAATACTAAAGTATGGGCCACTAACTTTCAGACCAGCACAATTAAACTACTTAGCCTACAATTTATCCTATATAACTCTAATTTAAAACATCAGAAAAAAAAATATATATATATATATATATATATATATATATATATATATATATATATATATATATATATATATATATATATATATATATATATATATATATATATATATATTATTTGTGCAAACCACCAACTCCGATGCCAATTTATCTGGCAATCTACAATTAAGACAAATTTGAATATATATATATATATATTCATATATATACACACAAAGTATTAAAATATCACACCCACTCTGTTGCCGGGGGGGGGGGGATAAGGTGCCCTAGTGTCTGCGCTAATAAAAGTTCACTTTAGGGAAAAAGATAAAATTTAGAAGAATATGCTGCTTAAATCTCAAGTGTTAATTCACAGGCTTAAAAACTAAAAAGAAAGTGCCTCCGGGCAGGAAACGCGTCGGACGTTTGCTATTGTTTCAGTGTACCCCTGAGTTTGTTTGACACCCTGTTAATGATCTTACAATAAAGTCTTCATTTTTACTTGCACGAAATCCTGCGGCTGCAATCTGTCCCATCAAAGGTAATCTTTATTGCTTATTTGAGCTTTTGGATATCGGAGGAGTGGATCCATACCTGTTCATGGGACGGCCTGAGTGAAAGATCAATCGGCGACAAGAGTGGTGAGATTAACTTGCTTTACTTCGAATTTCAGTTCACATACTGAAACCTGTGTATATTTGAACTTTACTTACCACCACACCCGATCGCTGCATGATTCTATCCTCAGTTTTTACAAGCGATTACTTCCACTGACTACATGCTACATTTGATACGGTACTGCTTATTTCACCTGTTACAAGCTACATGATATCTACTTGTTGTATCAGCCAAGCTAAATTATTTGCATTCAATCAGTGGTTTGATTTACAAAGTGCAGCATTTGCATCTGTGTGTGTTAAAAAGATTAGAAGCCTAGAAAAAGAGGTTGTGGAAGAGAGGGGTTTTGAGATTGCGCTTATTCCAAACCACAATAAAAATAAAGAAATAAGTAAGTATATATATATATATATATATATATATATATATATATATATATATATACACACACACATATACACACACACACTTTCTTATTAAAAACACTTATTTATGAAATGACATATTATTCAAACACATCATAATAAAAATACTGCTTCAATAAAACCTAAAAATAATTGACAAAAAAAAAAGAAAGCTGATGGGTGTGCATTTACTAGAAATTACCCCAATCATATGAGGTAAGTTGCCACATTTAGTAGTGCTAATCCTCCTTAAATTATTTGCATCAGTGTCAGGATGATGTATGGCTTCTTGTCTGAATGGAGTATGGTGTGCAGATAGCTGGCTTGATTCCAAAGTGACTCCTCCGTAGTTTCATTAGTATTAGTGTTAGACTGTTACTGATCACTATATATATATATATATATATATATATATATATATATATATATATATATATATATATATATATATATATATATATATATATATATATATATATATATATCTGCAATGATTTTATACAATCCAGAGGGATTTACTTAATAATAATAATAATAATAATAATAATAATAATAATAATAATAATATTATTATTATAAGCCTACCTTAAAAGTATACTACACAAAGGATTTTTACCTAGCAAATAAATTAATTATTTAGCATTCAAAAGACTGGTTTTAAACTACACAGGATTATGAATGCAAGCTAAAATACAAAGTGCCCTTTTAAAATTACTAACTGCAATCTAGTTATAGTTACCAAATACCTTTGATATATATATATATATATATATATATATATATATATATATATATATATATATATATATATCACATCACGTATACTTCACCAAAAATAACCAAATCGATATTTCAGCTTCCAGAACTTTCACCTCATATGAATAAGGGTATTGCAATATGGATAATAAAAATGTAGCCCAATTTTACTTATAGTGACTGTGTTCCAAAGCAGTAAGTTTATCAGTCAAAAGTTCAGCAAATAGTCAGCCAGCCTTTTCTTTTATCCTCTTGCAATGAGGTTATTTCACGTGATAATAACCCTCCCTTTATTATTCTAATCATCGGTGAAACGATAGGCCCTTCGGACCTTGTCTCTGATTCGCCCCTAGATCTGAACATCTCATAGGCTATTTTGGGAAATGCCTCCCTGAGTAGCCATTTATCTTTTGGCTGCAATACCATCCCTGATCTATAGGTGGCAGCAGATAACCAGGAATGCAGTTTAACCATCAAATATTCCTAACAGTTTAATTATTTAACCTTTAAAATGTTTATCCAACATTTTATAATCTCTTGTATTAATAAATCATATGTTTCATATATGGTCTGCACAGTGTCATTTTAAGACCAAACGTGAAAATATTCCACTTATAATGTATTAAAATGTGTTTAAAAATCAGATTTTCTATGAAGCAATTTAAAAGGATTATAATACCTTCATCATGGATTCAATTACTTTCTCAGTTATCTTAATATCACATACAGTACATACCTTGAGATTAGCAATTAGATGTCATTTTCATATATATATATATATATATATATATATATATATATATATATATATATATATATATATATATATATATATATATATATATATATATATATATATTGGATTACTTTCCCATATAGATTAATATTTCATATCTGTATATTTCTTTTTGAGTGTATTTAAAGCACCAATTATATATGTACTTATTAGATGCCTGACAAATATAAAGAAATAGGTTATTAAAATTGTCATTTTAAATTGACTGTATTGCTACTTATAAAATTCAGCATATACAGTATATCCCAATTTGTCACTTAGATGTCTGGCATTGTATTGTATCTCATTAGGAATGCAGTATATTTCATATTTCTAATACATTTTGAATGTATGAAACACCAGATGCAGGTCTGAAATGAAAGAAATAATGTTATTAATTTTGAGACATTTTAAATCCTTAAGACATTCTATGCTTTCAGCACTCATAGGGTTAAACATGTCTCTCTGTTAGCCAGTTCAGATGTTTATCTAACACCACAGGTACCAATTTACTTGTCTCAGACTTTTAGGCTCTATTGTAAGAAGTAGGAAATCTTATTACACATTTCCTGGTAGTGACCATAAGGTCTTTTGAAGTGATATTTCTAAGATAACGTGAAAACAAATCCTTTGATGAATGAGAGAGGGGGGCTGGTCTGTTAAAGTGACATCTGTAGTTTTACAAATAAAATTAATTATTTGGTGTGCACAACTATATATATATATATATATATATATATATATATATATATAAAAATAAATTCACTATATCAATAGAGAGAAACACGAAGAAGACACAGTAATGTCTTCTCCAAGAAAAGACAGGGATTTCAGCACTCCAAAGAATTAGCTCTTTAATAAAGAGATATAAATAAAGTCTCAAAATTATTATATATATGAAGATTGGTGCTCCCCACCCCAGCGCAACCTGGTCGGCGGCCGGGCCCCCTAAATCAAACCACACACAGATAGTTAACAAATTAATTTTATTACAAGTTCAAATAAATATCAAGTGTTTCAAAATATAAAAAACACACATAGAAACAGCTGGCCAGCTCCCAATAGTTGCTTACGATGCAAAAATAGTAACGTTAAATATGGTTATAGCAAAGTTATTTAGCAACACCCCAAAACAGTGGGTAGCCCTGTGGTTACACAGGAATCTGCTACCATGGATATAGAAGGTGATCCATGCAAAATAACTGAAAAGCAGTAGAAAGTATTGGCAACACCTCTCTCAGAGGATAACCCAAACTGATTGGAAATATGTTATCATGAGGTAAATCCTGAGGATCTATGCCTAATACTTCTAAATATAAGCAGAAAAATACATGTAAAGTATCTATGACATGTAGAGCTTATTTTTACACTTTCGTATTTATAAACACCCTTACCAGAGGATAGCACCAATATAATAAAAGGTTTCAGCTACCATAGTAAACATATGCGGGATCTATGTTTATAAAATACTACTAGCGTAATCACAGCAAATATGAACCATAAGCATAGAATGTATCAAGCAGGCAACCAAAGGACATATTAAAAAGTTACTTGTACTTCATTGCAACATATATTAAAACTGTTGCAAACAGGGTTCACTCTGTTACTTGGTTTCCCAAGGGATGTGTTCCATTTAGAAAATTAGACTCGATAGTCGGTTCATTCTCTGTTATGTCCTTATACCATAGCTTGATCAGGATACAAGACTTGCTTCTTATAGCGATTCCCAAACTGTATTTTCAACTTGCATGGTTCCAAAGCTGTGTTTAACGTTTACATCGAGCAAACAAATCGAGGCTTGATTCACAGCTGTGCAAGAGTGACGTTCCACGCCAACGGCCGTTTCACCCCCCACGTGACTTAGACGTCAATGGGGCTTCCTCAGGGCGTATGATTCAAAGTCCCATACTTGTTCTATTTAAACTCAGCCCTTCTCCTGGATTGGTGAAAATATTTAGCGATAATTAGCACAACATATTTGTATGCTGTACAAACTAAAAGAAAAAGCAGACAAAATAAACTAAAGTCTAGTGTCTCAAAACACACTTATTCAGTGTTTACAATCCACTCCAAAGTTATACACAACACTTATCATAAATTTATACAGACGATATTTGCACTTTCTAATGATATTTAAGCTTTATTAAAGCCATTTTGTTCCACCTCCAGGACGGCGGATGCAGTAAAAGACGAGCATCAGGAAAACCCACATATTCCCACAGTCCCCAATATATTAACTATTGGAACTATGTAGTCCATAATAGACAATTGTACATTTGCAGATTGCTATTACTTATTAAAAGCAATATTAGTATTAGGGTAAAGGGGATTGTAAAAGTTGAATATTATACACAATGCTGCAGGAAAAGAGACAGGAGGAGAGTGACATCCAATTACTTATTCATTCAATCCTTGAAATTTTTGTTTTTGATATTATATGATATTACAGAAAAGGGGCAAAATCTAATTTCTTTCATTTAATCCTTTTGGTGACAGAGTTTTTTATCTATATATCCAAGCCACCTCTTTTCTAAGAGGAAGACCCATTGATGTCTAAGTCACGTGGGGGGGTGAAACGGCCGTTGGCGTGGAACGTCACTCTTGCACAGCTGTGAATCAAGCCTCGATTTGTTTGCTCGATGTAAACGTTAAACACAGCTTTGGAACCATGCAAGTTGAAAATACAGTTTGGGAATCGCTATAAGAAGCAAGTCTTGTATCCTGATCAAGCTATGGTATAAGGACATAACGGAGAATGAACCGACTACCCAGGAGTCACTTGATGAGTATTTTTGGACTATCGAGTCTAATTTTCTAAATGGAACACATCCCTTGGGAAACCAAGTAACAGAGTGAACCCTGTTTGCAACAGTTTTAATATATGTTGCAATGAAGTACAAGTAACTTTTTAATATGTCCTTTTGTTGCCTGCTTGATACATTCTATGCTTATGGTTCATATTTGCTGTGATTACGCTAGTAGTATTTTATAAACATAGATCCCGCATATGTTTACTATGGTAGCTGAAACCTTTTATTATATTGGTGCTATCCTCTGGTAAGGGTGTTGTTTATAAATACGAAAGTGTAAAAATAAGCTCTACATGTCATAGATACTTTACATGTATTTTTCTGCTTATATTTAGAAGTATTAGGCATAGATCCTCAGGATTTACCTCATGATAACATATTTCCAATCAGTTTGGGTTATCCTCTGAGAGAGGTGTTGCCAATACTTTCTACTGCTTTTCAGTTATTTTGCATGGATCACCTTCTATATCCATGGTAGCAGATTCCTGTGTAACCACAGGGCTACCCACTGTTTTGGGGTGTTGCTAAATAACTTTGCTATAACCATATTTAACGTTACTATTTTTGCATCGTAAGCAACTATTGTGAGCTGGCCAGCTGTTTCTATGTGTGTTTTTTATATTTTGAAACACTTGATATTTATTTGCACTTGTAATAAAATTCATTTGTTAACTATCTGTGTGTGGTTTGATTTAGGGGGCCCGGCCGCTGACCAGGTTGCACTGGGGTGGGAAGCACCAATCTTCATATATATAATTATTTTTAGACTTTATTTATATCTCTTATTAAAGAGCTAATTATTTGGAGTGCTGAAATCCCTGTCTTTTCTTGGAGAAGACATTACTGTGTCTTCTTCGTGTTTCTCTCTATTGATATAGTGAATTTATGTGTGTAACAGGGTCTGCACCCACGCGTATATTGTATAATTCACATTACCCTACTCCCCAATAATTTAGTATATATATATATATATATATATATATATATATTGACAAAGCCCTTGCAGGAATAGTCACTTCAGCATGAAATATAGTGGTTTAGGCTGTTTTATTTTTTATCAGCAGTCTTAAACATGGGGTGTACTTCCCCTTTAAAGCAAACATAAAACAAACAAAAGCCTACTCCTTTTTAGGAGACTAACTATACATGCAATATTTCCTTACTAGCCAGTACTGGGCGGCTAAGCTGATCCCAGTTAACAAAACAAATCAAAATAAGCAGAATAGAACAAAGTTTGCTCACCAGTCTATTGTTTCTACCAGCTATAAATTCAGACTTGCAGCAAGGTCTCAAATCCTCCCTCTCTGGAGTAGCCTGCACAATGAGACACTGATTCCCTCTACAGAACTGCTTATAAAGGATCCAAATCATTTAACCAGAATCAGCTGTGGTGAGCTACTAACAAATTAACACTTTGTTAGAAGGGAAAAAGTGACCTTTCCAATCTACTGCTAACATACACTCCTTCTCTCACCCTGTCACACATCCCCCTCCCCAGTGCAACACCAGTGTGTGAAGCGACTGCTGCAAGAAGCCCATGCACACGAGACAGTGCATCAGCATTACCATGGAGCAAACCAGCTCTGTGCTTCACTACAAAAGTAAATGGTTGCAAGGACAAAAACCATCTAGTGACTCGTGAGTTTCTCTGTTGGTGTGCATCCATTTTAAAGGAGCATGGTCAGTGACAAGGGTGAAGCGCCTTCCCAGTAAATAATACTTTAGAGTCTCCATAGCCCACTTAATAGCTAAGCACTCTTTTTCTATAACAGCATAGCTCTGTTCTCGAGGCAACAATTTCCTGCTTAGATATAGCACTGGATGTTCTTCCTCGCCTATGTACTGTGACAGTACAGCACCCAAACTGACCTCAGAGGCATCTGTCTGTAAGAAAAACTCTTTATCAAAGTAAGATGCCACGAGGACGGGTTGCTCACACAATGTTGAACGAAGGTCCATAAAGGCCTCCTCTGCCTCTCTGTCCCACCTTACTGTGTCTGGACTTCTGGCTTTAATTAGGTTTGTGAGAGGAGCAGCTCTGGTTGCAAAATGGGGTATGAACCTCTGGTAGTAGCCAACAATTCCCAAGAAGGCTTTAACCTGCTTCTTCCTAAGAAGCCTGGGCCAATTCTGTATAGCTCCTATCTTGTTCAATTGGGGTTTCACTAACCCCCTTCCCACTACATAACCTAAATACTTAGCCTCTGCCAATCCAAGAAAACATTTGAAGGGGTTGGCAGTTAATCTAGCTTTCCTAAGGGTGTTTACCACTGCTTCTACTTTCTGCAAATGAGAGTCCCAGTCTGTGCTATGGATTATGACATCATCCAAGTACGCAGCGGCATAGTGCGCAAGGGGTCTTAATAGTTTATCCATGAGCCTCTGAAAAGTGGCTGGAGCTCCATGGAGAGCAAAGGGCATCACCTTATATTGAAATAAACCATCTCGGGTTACAAAGGCAGTTTTCTCTCGGGCATGCTTAGTGAGGGGTATCTGCCAATACCCTTTTGTTAAATACAATGTAGAAAGAAATCTGGCCTTAGCTAGCCTCTCTACCAGTTCATCAACCCGTGGCATTGGGTAGGCATCAAACTTTGACACTTCATTAATTTCCTAAAATCATTACAAAATCGGATAGGACCATCCGGTTTAGGTACCAAAACAATTGGGCTGGACCAATTACTATGTGATTCTTCTATCACATCTAATTCAAGCATTTTCCTAACCTCTGCTTGTACAGCCATCCTTTTTGCCTCAGGAATCCTGTATGGTTTTAATTTAAGTGTTACTCCAGGCTCAGTAACAATATCATGGGCAATTTCTTGTGTTCTGCCTGGCGTAGGCGAGAAGACATCCTTATTCCTCTCCACCATTTCCTTAACTTCCTTTACTTGTTCAGGTGTTAGCTCTGGTGAAATAGTCACTACTTGTTCTGAGACTTGAGGCGCAGCCCCGGTATTATCTAACTGGGCTAGTAATGTTTCTCTATCCCTCCATGGCTTAAGAAGATTTATGTGGAATATTTGCTCTTTCCTACGTCGGTCAGGCTGACTAGCTTTATAATTCACAGGGCTTACCTTTTCTATAATTTCATAAGGTCCCTGCCAATAAGCCAAAAGCTTACTCTCAGCTGTAGGAACCAAAACCATTACCCTGTCACCCTGTTTAAATTCCCTTACAGTAGCACTCTTATTATAATAAAATCTTTGAGTATCCTGAGCTTTTTCCATATATTGGCGAACCAGGGGGAAAACATGAGCCATTTGCTCCTGCATTTTCTCTATATGCTGCATGCATAACATTAGTACCTGGTACTCCCTGTTCCTCCCAAGTTTCCTTTAGTATGTCCAACATACCTCTCGGATGTCGACCATACAAAAGTTCAAAAGGAGAAAAACCAGTTGAGCTCTGGGGAATTTCACGGACTGCAAACAATAAGTAAGGAAGAAGTTGATCCCAATCCTTCCCATCTCTACTAACAACTTTCCTTAACAGCCCCTTAAGTGTGCGGTTAAACCTCTCTACTAGCCCATCTGTCTGTGGGTGATATACCGAGGTTTTCAAAGCCTGTATTTTAAATAACTGGCACAACTCTTTCATGAGACAGGAAACAAAAGGAGTACCTTGGTCAGTTAAAATCTCCTTTGAGATCCCAACCCGTGAAAATACTTGTACCAATTCTTTTGCTATATTTTTAGCATTAGCCTTACATAGTGGAATGGCTTCAGTGTATCGAGTTGCATAATACACAATAACAAGAACATATTGGTGACCACAAGCTGATTTCTCTAATGGGCCTACCAAGGCCATCCCAATCCTATCAATAATTGGGAGGGGTATAAGTGGAGCCCTTAACTTGGGTTTTGAGGATGACAGTTGGCATTCTGGGCAGGAAGCACAATATCTCTTTATTTCTTCGTAAACCCCTGGCCAATAGAACCTCCTCAGGACCCTTTTCTGAGTTTTCTCTACCCCCAGATGTCCACCCAAAAGGTGTGAATGTGCAAAATCTAACACCTTCCTAGTATGAGAGGAAGGCACAACTAGTTGTTCTATCTCTTGACCTTCCTCTGATATTACTCGGTACAGAAGGTCATTTTTAACCATAAAATACGGGTATACACTTTTTGTTTGACCTTCGACAGGTGCTCCATTAACCTCTACTACCCTGCTCCTTGCATGGTGTAGCAAGGGTTCATTAGCTTGTTCTCGTCCAAAGCTACTGCTAATAATGTCTAGTTCACAGGGAACATTTTCAGTAATTTCACTTCCCTGATCTACTTCAGATTCTGTGCACTAAGTGGCCACACATTTATTACTACGTTTTCCCTGCTCATTTAACAAAACTTCATTAAGGGCTTTGTTAAATCTGTATTTACTCTTCCTGCGCTCTTTTCTAGATTTACCCCTTTTGGGACTGGATGCATACAAATCAGGGTGAATAAAAGGGAAAACTTCATGTAGACTCCTATTCCCTCCTTCAACCTCTGACTCTCCTTGTTTAGCAGTAAGTTTAGACTGTATTAGGGTGTGAAACTCTGGAAAGTTTCTTCCTATAACCAAGGGATAGGGCAGCCTAGGTACCACTACAGCAGTTATTTGTATTAATTTCCCAAGTATAGAGACACTTATAACAGCAGTAGGATAAGTAACAGTACACCCATGAATACACAGTACCCCTATTGTCTTATTTTTTTGCAACTGTGATTGTTCCACTAAATCTCCTGACACTAGAGTTAAGGCACTGCCAGAGTCCACCAAAGCCTCTGTGTCTCTTTTTTATTAAAGCATACTGACACCCGGAAGGCGTTTATGTTTTCTCGTGAGTAAAGAAATTGTAGCTGCAACAGCTACCGATACACTCCACTGTATCAACGTCCCGTGGGAATGACGTCATCCGCAATAGCGGTCACGGAGTCCTCCAGCAGGTAAATCCTCAATCCAGGCAAGGTGCTAGGCTCTGGGGTGCAGGAACCATCTGCCCAAGGTCATATGAACAATAGAAGAGCCGCACACAGTATGAATGCTAAACTTAGCAAATTTATTGCTTAAGAGAAAAGTTCACAAACACAGAGACAAGGTGTCTGACGCGTTTCCCGCCCTCTAGTGGCGCTTCATCAGAGACATAATGCACATGTACACACTCCATCCTTATATTGGGCAAAACCTGCCCTCACACTTGCCCATACTTCAATTTAAAAATAATGACAACAAGTAAAAACGGAACCTAAGTACATCTCATTAACAGTGCTGCACTAATACTGAGATTTCTATTAGACAGATAAACCATTTTAGAGGATATTGCAACAATAAATGTAAAAATATATAAAGTATTATAACCAAATAGATTACAATACTGGTTTGATTGTTATATCTTCATCCTATGCAACTGTCAGCATGCACACACCAAGTATAAAATGTCAGCAAAAAAACAGACATTTTTCTTACTTGCTCAAACAGAGCAAACAATCCACTAATAAAGTATGCATGCAAACGGCCGCATATTCAAAAGGTGCAAGAACATCATATATCAGATTGCATTACTTACATAGTCAGGCTTACTCACGACCAAAACCGCAAACAGTGAAAGAGGGAGATCAGATATCAATTATCAAAACCTAAATAATCCAAAATTATATTGTCCCTTTTAGACTTAGTCTAGCTATCATCTTTTCCTACATTGTTCAACTTATCTAAGATGAAAAAGTCTAACATTGCAATAAATCATAATATACTATGTAAGTAATGCAATCTGATATATGATGTTCTTGCACCTTTTGCTGTTTTTTTTTTTTTTTGCTTTTGTTGTTTGCTCTGTTTGAGCAAGTAAGAAAAATGTCTGTTTTTTTTGCTGACATTTTATACTTGGTGTGTGCATGCTGACAGTTGCATAGGATGAAGATATAACAATCAAACCAGTATTGTAATCTATTTGGTCTATTTGTTTATAATACTTTATATATTTTTACATTTATTGTTGCAATATCCTCTAAAATGGCTTATCTGTCTAATAGAAATCTCAGTATTAGTGCAGCACAATTTATGAGATGTACTTAGGTTCCGTTTTTACTTGTTGTCATTATTTTTAAATTGAAGTATGGGCAAGTGTGAGGGCAGGTTTTGCCCAATATAAGGATGGAGTGTGTACATGTGCATTATGTCTCTGATGAAGCGCCACTAGAGGGCGGGAAACGCGTCAGACACCTTGTCTCTGTGAACTTTCTCTTAAGCAATAAATTTGCTAAGTTTAGCATTCATACTGTGTGCGGCTCTTCTATTGTTTTTATGTTTTCTCCCATGCCTGCTAGGCAAATAAGTCCACAAAAGTCTGATGGTTCTTCTCCTAGGGCACATTGCATTGGTTCTGGTAGGTTTGGGCATCCTGCCCTGACATGTCCTTTGGCATCACACTCAAAGCAGGTTAAAGGGTTCCTCCCCAAACGATCCACTCTTGGCAAAGTGTGGTTTATCTGATAGCGATCTGCTGGTTCAGCTTCAGTCTCACCCTTTTTATTTCCTGGCCTCTGGGTCCTAAAAGTCTTTTGTTGTCTCAGAGATTCTGAAACAAGTTTAGATGGCATAGGACAGGCTTTCTCAAGGTCCCTGGCAGCAAGGTATCTTTCCACTTGAGCTACCATAGAATCATATGTAGTGGGGTTTCCTTATCCTACCCACTCACGGAGGCCACGGGGCAATTCTCGCAAGAATCTGTCAAGTACTAGCATTTCAACAATTTGTGCAGGACTTTGGGCCTCTGGTCTAAGCCATTTTCATGCCAGATGTATTAAGTCAAACATCTGAGACCTGGGAGCTTTCCCCATGTTGAAATGCCAGTTATAGAAACGCTGGGCTCTCACTGTACATGTTACACCCATTCTGGCAAGAATTTCAGCTTTTAACCATGTATAGTCTCTAGCAGCTTCTTCTTCCAAGTCATAATAAGCCTTTTGGGCTTCACCGAGGAGAAAAGGATCAATGATTCCTGCCCATTGGTCTTGCGGCCAGGCTTCCCGTATAGCTGTGCATTCAAATGCCACCAAATATGCCTCCACATCATCCTCTGACATCATTTTCTGTAAGCAGCCGCTTGCCGTATCCTATTCACACCTTCTGCTTGTGTAGGTGCTGCCTGAGCAGTAATACGCTGCACAACATCATAAAGCATGGCATCATCCTGTTTTTGGGCCTCAGCCACGGTCCCAATTTGTAAAGCTAAAAGTCTGTTACACTCTTGCTGAACTGCAACTGATGCTGCAGCCTGACGATTAGTCTCTTGTTGTATAGATGCAGCCTGCAACAGGGCCTGTAAAACATCCTCCATATTTATGTGGGTCTGTACCTTTAAGGCTTCCAGAATAGTAAATCAGGCACTAACAATCCCCCTTCTGACACCACTGTGACAAAGCCCTTGCAGGAATAGTTACTTCAGCATGAAATATAGTGGTTTAGGCTGTTTTATTTTTTATCAGCAGTCTTAAACATGGGGTGTATTTCCCCTTTAAAACAAACAAAAGCCTACTCCTTTTTAGGAGACTAACTATACATGCAATATTTCCTTACTAGCCAGTACTGGGCAGCTAAGCTGATCCCAGTTAACAAAACAAATCAAAATAAGCAGAATAGAACAAAGTTTGCTCACCAGTCTCTTGTTTCTACCAGCTATAAATTCAGACTTGCAGCAAGGTCTCAAATCCTCCCTCTCTGGAGTAGCCTGCACAATGAGACACTGATTCCCTCTACAGAACTGCTTATAAAGGATCCAAATCATTTAACCAGAATCAGCTGTGGTGAGCTACTAACAAATTAACACTTTGTTAGAAGGGGAAAAGTGACCTTTCCAATCTCCTGCTAACATACACTCCTTCTCTCACCCTGTCACGAGATATATATATATTAGTTAATAACATTCACAGATATCCTGACAATATAACAAAAGAAACATAATTTATTCACAAGCTTGTTTGTCTCATGGAACCCTACATTTTTTGTGATTCAGATGGACCATAAAATTTAAAGCAACATTTTAAAATGTACTTCTGTTATCAAATTCACTTAGTTTTCTTGTTATGGTAACCTTTGTTGAAGGAGCAGCAATGTGCTACTGGGAGCTAGCTAAACACATCAGATGAGCCAACGACAAGAGGCATATATGTGCAACCATCAATCAGCAGCAAGCTCACAGTAGTGCATTGCTGCTCATGAGACTACCTAGGTATGCTTTTCAACAAAGGATACTTAGAACAAAGCAAATTAGATAATAGAAGCAAATTGGAATGTAGTTTAAAATTGCATCTGAATCATATAATCTTAATATTGACTTTACTGTCCCTTTAAAAATAAAAAATAAAACAACAGAAGTTATCTTAAAGCACAAAATATTCTTTTTTAAGCTAGCATCAGTGTGATGAATAAATAGCTTTTAGCAGTGGTATCTTTGAATTCAGTTACAGCAAAGAAACAACTAGAAAATACATTCCACTGTAGCCTTGTCATAGGAAAGAGGTTAAAAATGGGCACTAAATTAACATTAATATATAACAAAGTGAACCATTGCTAGACTGTGACATTGCCTGCATTTCAGCTTCCCAAAGTGAATAGAATTTAAAAATAATAATTTAGAATGCTAAACTCAGATTTACTGCAATTTGTAGTAGTTGGTAATAAATTAGAGCAGGTTATGGGGGTAGTTATCATCGTGTCAACTTTCCTGCCTTCGCCGGCCCAATACGCCCGCCTAAGCTCGCCTACCTTCGCCGCCGCGGACCTGAAAAAATACGCCTAAGTTATCAATAAATCTGTCAAAAAGCCGCGCACCAAGTACGGGGCGATGAGCAGCGGACTGTGATAGTTATCACTCATCCGATCTAGCTGCTCTTCGGCTTTTTGACAGCTTTATTGCTAGCCTGTCACTAAGCACTCACAGTAAACTACACTGTTCTACCCCCTATACCGGCGCCCCCGGAGCCCCCGGCAACTAAATAAAGTTACTAACCCCTAAACCGCCGCTTCTAGACCCCGCCGCAACTATTATAAATGTATTAACCCCTAAACCGCCTCTCCTAGACCCCGCCGCAACACTTATAAATTTATTAACCCCTAAACCGCCGCTCCCGGACCCTGCTGCAACCTATATTAAATTTATTAACCCCTAATCTGCCCCCCCTACACCGTCGCCACCTATAATACATTTATTAACCCCTATCCTGCCCCCCACTACACCGCCGCCACTGTAATAAATTTATTAACCCCTAAACCTAAGTCTAACACTAACCCTAACACCCCCCAATATTAATTAAATAAATCTAAATAATATTTCTATTATTAACTAAATGAATCCTATTTAAAACTAAATACTTACCTATAAAATAAACCCTAATATAGCTACAATATAAATAATAATTATATTGTAGCTATCTTAGGATTTATTTTTATTTTATAGGTAACTTTCAATTTATTTTAACTAGGTACAATAGCTATTACATAGTTATTAACTATTTAATAGCTTACCTAGCTAAAATAAAGGGAAATTTAACTGTAAAATAAAAACTAACCTAAGTTACAATTACACCTAACACTACACTATACTTTAATAAATTTTTCCTATTTAAAACTAAATACTTACCTGTAAAATAAACCCTAAGATAGCTACAATGTAATTAATAATTACATTGTAGCTATTTTAGGATTTATATTTATTTTACAGGTAACTTTGTATTTATTTTAGCTACACTATCATTAAAT
This sequence comes from Bombina bombina, assembly GCF_027579735.1. Classification (NCBI taxonomy): domain Eukaryota; kingdom Metazoa; phylum Chordata; class Amphibia; order Anura; family Bombinatoridae; genus Bombina; species Bombina bombina. Next base: position 96,012,955 of record NC_069508.1, on the reverse strand, counting down.
TAATTAAATTAATTAACTACAAATAACTACAATTAAATACAATTACATAAACTAACTAAAGTACAAAAAATAAAAAAAGCTAAGTTACAAAAAATAAAAAACATAAGTTACAAACATTCAAAAAATATTACAACAATTTTAAGCTAATTACACCTAATCTAAGCCCCCTAATAAAATAACAAGGCCCCCCAAAATAAAAAAATTCCCTACCCTATTCTACATTAAAAAAGTTACCAGCTCTTTTACCTTACCATCCTTTAAAAGGGCCTTTTGTGGGGCATGCCCCAAAGAAAACTGCTCTTTTGCTTGTAAAAGAAAAATACAACCCCCCCAACATTAAAACCCACCACCCACATACCCCTAATCTAACCCAAACCCCCCTTAAAATAACCTAACACTAATCCCCTGAAGATCATCCTACCTTGAGTCGTCTTCACTCAGCCGAGCCACCGATGGAACTGAAGAGGAGATCCGGAGCGCCAGAAGTGATCCTCCAAGGGGCGCTGAAGAAGTCTTCCATCCGATGAAGTGATCCTCCAAGCGGCGCTGAAGAAGTCTTCCATCCGGGTGATGCCATCTTCCATGCGGCGCTGAAGATCATCTTCCATCCAGGCGATGTCATCTTCCAAGCGGGGTCTTCAATCTTCTTGCTTCAGGATCCATCTTCATCCCGCCGACGCGGAACATCCTTCTTCCCCGACGGACTAACGACGAATGAAGGCTCCTTTAAGGGACGTCATCCAAGATGGCGTCCCTTCAATTCCGATTGGCTGATAGGATTCTATCAGCCAATCGGAATTAAGGTATAAAAATCTGATTAGCTGATTGAATCAGCCAATCAGATTGAGATCACATTCTATTGGCTATTCCGATCAGCCAATAGAATGCGATCTCAATCTGATTGGCTGATTCAATCAGCCAATCAGATTTTTCCTACCTTAATTCCGATTGGCTGATAGAATCCTATCAGCCAATCGGAAATTGAAGGGACGCCTTCTTGGATGACGTCCCTTAAAGGAGCCTTCATTCGTCGTTAGTCTGTCGGGGAAGAAGTATGTTCTGCGTCGGCGGGATGAAGATGGATCCTGAAGCAAGAAGATTGAAGACCCCGCTTGGAAGATGACATCGCCCGGATGGAAGATGATCTTCAGCGCCGCTTGGAAGATGACATCGCCCGGATGGAAGACTTCTTCAGCGCCGCTTGGAGGATCACTTTATCGGATGGAAGACTCCTTCAGCACCCCTTGGAGGATCACTTCTGGCGCTCCGGATCTCCTCTTCAGTTCTATCGGTGGCTCGGCTGAGTGAAGACGACTCAAGGTAGGATGATCTTCAGGGGATTAGTGTTAGGTTATTTTAAGGGGGGTTTGGGTTAGATTAGGTGTATGTGGGTGGTGGGTTTTAATGTTGGGGGGGGTTGTATTTTTCTTTTACAGGCAAAAGAGCAGTTTTCTTTGGGGCATGCCCCACAAAAGGCCCTTTTAAGGGCTGGTAAGGTAAAGGAGCTTTGAACTTTTTTAATGTAGAATAGAGTAGGGAATTTTTTTATTTTGGGGGGCTTTGTTATTTTATTAGGAGGCTTAGATTAGGTGTAATTAGCTTAAAATTGTTGTAATATTTTTTAAATGTTTGTAACTTATGTTTTTTATTTTTTGTAACTTAGCTTTTTTTATTTTTTGTACTTTAGTTAGTTTATGTAATTGTATTTAATTGTAGTTATTTGTAGTTAATTAATTTAATTAATTTAATGATAGTGTAGTGTGGCCATCAGAATTCAAAAGGACGCCATCTTGGAACCTTTATTCCAGAAGAGCCATCGTAAGAAGAGGATACTCCACGCCGGATGTCTTGAAGATGGACCCGCTCCGCGCCGGATGGATAAAGATAGAAGATGCTGTCTGGTTGAAGACTTCTGCCCATCTGGAGGACCACTTCTGCCAGCTTGGATGAAGACTTCTCCCGGTTTCGTTGAGGACTTCTTGCCGCTTGGATGAAGACTTCTCCCGGCTTCATTGAGGACTTCTTGCCGCTTGGATGAAGACTTCTCCTGGCTTCGTTGAGAATGGATGTCCGGTATTAAAAACTGTAAGAAGATCTTCGGGGGTTAGTGTTAGGCTTTTTTAAGGGTTTATTGGGTGGGTTTTATTTTTAGATTAGGGTCTTTGGGCGCAAATAGAGCTAAATGCCCTTTTAAGGGCAATGCCCATCCAAATGCGCTTTTCAGGGCAATGGGGATCTTAGTTTTTTTTAGTTAGGATTTTATTTGGGGGGTTGGTTGTGTGGGTTGTGGGTTTTACTGTTGGGGGGTTGTTGGTTTATTTTACAGGTAAGTATTTAGTTTTAAATAGGAATTATTTAGGTAATAATTGTAAGTTTTATTTAGATTTATTTAAATTATATATAAGTTAGGGGGTGTTAGGGTTAGGGTTAGACTTAGGTTTAGGTGTTAATAAATTTAGTATAGTGGTGGCGACATTGGGGGCGGCAGATTAGGGGTTAGTAATATTTAACTAGTGTTTGCAATGCGGAAGTGCAGTGGTTTAGTGGTTAATATGTTTATTATAATGGCGGCGATGTCCGGAGCGGCAGATTAGGGGTTAGTAGGTATAATGTAGGTGTCGGCGATGTCAGGGGCGGCAGATTAGGGGTTAATAAGTGTAAGATTAGGCGTGTTTAGGCTCAGGGTTCATGTTAGGGTGTTAGGTGTAAACATAACTTTCCTTTCCCCATAGGAATCAATGGGGCTGTGTTACGGAGCTTTACGCTGCTTTATTGCAGGTGTTAGACTTTTTTCAGCCGGCTCTCCCCATTGATGTCTATGGGGAAATCGTGCATGAGCACGTAAAAACAGCTCACCGCAGCTCACCGCAGCGCTGGTATTGGAGTGCGTTATGGAGCTCAATTTTGCTCTATGCTCACTTTTTGCCTGTTAACGCCGGGTTTTTATAAACCTGTAATACCAGCGCTGTAGGTAAGTGAGCGGTGACAATAACGTGCAAGTTAGCACTGCACTTCTCATAACGTAAAACTTGTAATCTGGCCAAGTGTGTCTGTTAGCAGCCTGTAGGCTGTTTGAGAATAAGGTATTTCTCCCTCAGGTAAATACAACCGCACTGCTCTTATCCTTTAGGTGCTCAAACTCCAAGGTGCAGCAGCAGCTGATCCTATACTGTAACTAACAGTAGAGGATATATAGGGAGAGTACAACATCCTGGACAACAGGAGGAGGATTAGGAACTACCCAGTGACACCAGTGGCTTGTTTGTGTCCAAAACTCCAGAGAGAAGATTTACATTACACTGACAGTACTCTCCAACATTCCTATCTTTCAGGAACTCTTCATTGAGGGGAAAGAAATTAATTGAAAACTTCAAGAGTTCTATGGGTAATATGTTAACAGGGTCGCAATATTCTAACTGGCTTTTTGCGAGTGTCGGGTTAGCGCTCATGCAAAACCTTTTTACTTTCAACGTGGGTAATACTTCTAGGGCAGATAAAGCATGAGCAGCAGAGCAAAATACTGCTCAACTCGTAATGTAGCCTTATGTCAATTACCCAGTCCACTCTCCAAGGGTCCGTCAGTGTTTATTTTATAGAATGTAATACATTGTGATTGGCTGTACAAGAGACACCCAAATCTTAGTTTATCAAAGGGAGAGTTTGAGGATTTCGAGATGATTTGATTAGGTAGGTAACAGAAAATCTTGTATTTTTCCTACGAAATACAGAAAAGAGGATTTTGTTTTTTTAAATAAATCTTTTATAAACAAGGCATGAAAATTACTATTCTATATACAAAACGATGAAACTTTGTAATCTTATAGTGCAAGAAACCAACATGTAAGTGTATGTATGGGAGATTCAAAGGGGAAAGGAAAAAAGGGTATCTAAAGTAATGGAAAAGGAGATCAGTCTATAAGAAACACCTCCACATGGGACGGAGTCTGGCCAAGCAGGCAGATGGCCGCATAGTCAGTTTGCTCCGTGACTAGTTATGTTGCGAACCTAAAATTTTGCGTTCGCGAACAGCGAACATCCGCAAAAGTTTGCAAATGGGCGAACCCGGGCGAACCACCATTGACTTCAATAGGCAGGCGAATTTTAAAACCCACAGGTACTCTTTCTGGCCACAAAAGTGATGGAAAAGTTGTTTCAAGGGGACTAACACCTGGACTGTGGCATGCCGGAGGGGGATCCATGGCAAAACTCCCATGGAAAATTACATAGTTGATGCAGAGTCTGTTTTTAATCCATAAAGGGCATAAATCACCTAAAATTCCTAAATTGTTTGGAATAACGTGCTTTAAAACATCAGGTATGATGTTGTATCGTTCATGTAGTGTAAGGGTTACGCCCGCTTCAAAGTGACAGACCAAACTCTCCGTTTAACGCACCGCAAACAGTCCATTTGCACAACCGCAAACTCCCCATTTGCACAAGGTTGGATACCAAGCTAGCCATGTCCCGTTCCTTGTACTCACTGATGTCACTGCGCGTGCAATCACTTCCTGGGGTAACAGAAAATGCTCCACCCACAAGATGCTCCTATTATATTACTGCACCGAGGATGCTGCCTGTATCTGTGTGTCCTGCTCCCTGGCCGGAGAGCACAGGGGACACCAGGTCGAGCTGCTGAATGAGGCTTCTGAGAAGAAAAAAAAGAAACTGAGAAATGTTCTGCAGAAACTGACCACAAAGAGAGAGGAGACTGAGAAAAGAGTCCAGAGTCTGCAGAAGCACAGGAGAGGGGTGCAAGAGAAAGCAGCTGGTGTAACAGAGAGACTCACTGCCCTGATTAGGGACATCAGGAAACAGCTGGAAGACCTAGAGAAGCGAGTCCTGAGTGAGATCACCCGGCAGCAGGAGCAGGTTTTACTCACAATCTCTGATCTGATCCAGCAGCTGGGAAAAAGAGAACAATGAGCTAACCAGGAAGATTTGTCACATTGAGGAGCTGTGCAACATGACTGACCCATTAACTGTCCTACAAGAACAGGAATCACACAGAGATGAGATGCTTGGTCGGTCCTCCTACTTCCAAGTTCCAATTTGGGGCACTGCGCGTGCAATCTAATGTGCCACTAGATAGGAGTGGTGTGTTAACTAGTACTATTCTTATCAGTTTAATCCCTGCTACGTGCCCTATCAGGGGACTTCTATATGGCATCCATTTTAGGAACCGGGAGATTGAAAAAGATGCTTGGACACCCAGTACAGGTCGTTCTCCTTCAGCCTTTTTATACGAGGGTCCCACCATCAACAGGCCAGACAGTTTGAAAGACCCCATATGCCATGACTTCATTTTGCACAATTGAGTACAGGTATGGCATCGATTTTAGGAACCCGGAGATAATTTTTAGGAACCGGGAGATGGAAAAAGATGCTTGGACACCCAGTACAGGTCGTTCTCCTTCAGCCTTTATATACGAGGGTCCCCGACCCTCAACAGGCAAGACAGCATGAAAGACCCCATATGCCATTACTTCCTTTTGCACAATCGAGTACAGGTATGGCATCGTTTTTAGGATTTGATAGATAAATAGATATATTTGATAGATAGATAATTTCCCAGACAGAGAATTTTACAAGACGTGCGGTCTGAGACCCATGGTAAGGTTACTTCCTTTTGCACAATCGAGTACAGGTTGGGGATTGCCTTTTGTGCAAAGAAATTTCGTCCGTGTACCTTCCACTGCGGTGTCCCCTATCAGGGGACGTGTATATGGCATGGATTTTAGGAACCGGGAGATGGAAAAAGATGCTTGGTCGGTCCTCCTACTTCAAATTTGGGGCACTGCGCGTGCTATGAATGGTGTGTTAAGTAGTACTATTCTTAGCAGTTTAATCCCTGTTATGTGCCTTTTTTTTGGTTTGGGTTTTGAAGCCACAGTGCAGCACCAGAGGCCAGAAAAATTAGGCATGTACACATGCCTGAAAAAATTAGGTATTGTTGCAGCCGCTGCTGTAGCAGCGGCCAGAAAAAATGATGTTTGTTTGACAGTTAGAAAGTGCCCTAAAACATTGTGGCTTGAACCCTAGTTGTTGGCAGATAAGTCACGCAAGTCATCCGGCATTCGAAGATAAAATACAGCAGCGTCTGTACCATTTGTAGCCCAAGGCAGCTCATCTCATCAGGCCTTTTTTACTCAGATGTATCGCCCAATGTCAGTCCCTTCGGGATCCATCCCTCATTCATTTTAATAAAGGTAAGATAATCAAGAATTTTTTTGACCTAGGCGACTTCTCTTCTCAGTGACAAAACCTTCTGCTGCACTAAAGGTCCTTTCTGACAGGACACTTGAAGCGGGGCAGGCCAGAAGTTCGATTGCAAATTGGGATAGCTCAGGCCACAGGTCAAGCCTGCACACCCAGTAGTCAAGGGGTCCATCGCTCCTCAGAGTGTCGAGATCCGCAGTTAATGCTAGGTAGTCTGCTACCTGTCGGTTGAGTCTTTCTCTGAGGCTGGATCCCGAAGGGCTGTGGCGATGCATAGGAGTTAAAAAGGTCCGCATGTCCTCCATCAACAACACGTCTGGAAAGCATCCTGTCCTTGCCGGCGTGGTCGTGGGAGGAGGAGTATTACTTTCATCTCTTCCCCTGTTAGATTCCCGTTGTGTTGTGACATCACCCTTATACGCTGTGTAAAGCATACTTTTTAATTTATTTCTGAACTACTCCATCCTTTCCGACTTGCGGGAATTCGGTAACATTTCAGTCACTTTATGCTTATACCGGGGGTCTAGTAGCGTGGACACCCAGTACAGTTCATTCTCCTTCAGCTTTTTTATACGAGGGTCCCTCAACAGGCACGACAGCATGAACGACCCCATTTGCACAAGGTTGGATGCCGAGCTACTCATGTCCCTTTCCTCGTCCTCACTGATCTCACTGAAGGTATCTTCTTCCCCCCAGCCACGTACAACACCACGGGTACCAGATAGGTGACAACAACGAGCACCCTGGGATGCCTGTTGTGCTTGGTCTTCCTCCTCCTCCTCAAAGCCACATTCCTCCTCTGACTCCTCTTCCTCACAATCCTCTTCCTGCGTTGCCACTGGTCCAGCAAGCGATGCTGATAAGGCTGTTTCTGGTGGTGATGGAGACCACAACTCTTCCTCTTCCTCTTCACGCTCATCTACGGCCTGATCCAGCACTCTTTGCAGGGCAAGCTCCAGGAAGAAAACAAATGGTATGATGTCGCTGATGGTGCCTTTGGTGCGACTGACTAGGTTTGTCACCTCCTCAAAAGGACGCATGAGCCTACAGGCATTGCTCATGAGCGTCCAGTAACGTGGCAAAAAAATCCCCAGCTCCCCAGAGGCTGTCCTAGCACTCCAGTCATACAAATACTCATTAACAGCTTTTTCTTGTTGGAGCAGGCGGTCGAACATTAGGAGTGTTGAATTCCAATGTGTCTGGCTGTCGCAAATCAAGCGCCTCACTGGCCGGTTGTTTCACCGCTGGATATCTGACAAGTGCGCCATGGCCGTGTAGGAACGCCTGAAATGGCCACACACCTTCCTGGCCTGCTTCAGGACGTCCTGTAAGCCTGGGTACTTATGGACAAAGCATTGTACAATTAGATTACACACATGTGCCATGCACGGCACATGTGTCAACTTGCCCAATTTCAATGCCGCCACCAAATTACTTCCATTGTCAGAAACCACTTTGCCAATCTCCAGTTGGTGCGGAGTCAGCCAGTGATCCACCTGTGTGTTCAGGGCGGACAGGAGTGCTGCTGCGGTGTGACACTGCCGTATCCGGGATGTGGAATAGTACCTGGGGAGCTGGGGGGGTGCCGTTGATGTGGAGCAAGACGCAGCAGCAGAAGAGGACTCAGCCGAGGAGGTAATGGAAGAGGATGGAGTAGGAGGAGTAGAGGAGGTGGAAGCAGGCCTGCCTGCAAGTCATGGCGGTGTCACCAACTCCTCTGCAGAGCCAGGCATTCCATGCTTGGCAGCCGTCAGCAGGTTTACCTAATGCGAAGTGTAGGTGATATACCTGCCCTGACCATGCTTTGCAGACCAGCTATCAGTGGTCAGATGGACCCTTGCCCCAACACTGTGTGCCAGACATGCCATTACTTCCTTTCGCACAATCGAGTACAGGTTGGGGATTGCCTTTTGTGCAACGAAATTTCGCCCGGGTACCTTCCACTGCGGTGTCCCAATAGCTACAATTTTTTTGAACGACTCAGACTCCACCAGCTTGTATGGTAAAAGCTGGCGGGCTAACAGTTCAGACAAGCCAGCAGTCAGACGCCGGGCATGGGGGTGACTTGGTGACATTGGCTTCTTACGCTCAAACATGTCCTTGACAGACACCTGACTGTGGGCAGATGAGCAGGAACTGCTCCGGAAGAGAGACGAATTGGCGGATGGTTGAGAGGGGGCAAGGAGCACAGCAGTGGTTGACGTGGCTGAAGATGCTGGACCAGGAGGAGGATGGCGGCTTTGAGTTTGTGTGCTGCTTCTACTCATGTCTTCATCCCATAGGCGTTTGTGATGTGAGATCATGTGCCTTCGCAAAGCAGTTGTACCTAGGTGGGTGTTGGAATTCCCACGACTCAGTTTCTTTTGGCACAGGTTGCAAATGGCATTGCTGTTGTCAGAGGCAGACACATAAAAAAAATGCCACACTGCTGAGCTCTGCGATGACAGCATTTTGGTGGTGGCAACAGCATGCATTGATTGGCGTGCTGTCTGGCTGACCCTGGGTGCCGATGCATGCTGTCTGACTGTGCCACTAGCTCCTTGCGACGACCTCCCCCTGCTTCCAACTCATCTCCTCCTCCTGCTCCTCTCTGTCTCCCCATTTGAACTTTCCACCTGTTTTTCATCTCTTCTACCGGGCGCCCATGTGACATCCACGGACGCATCGTCATCATCAACCCCTTCACTTGTATCTGACAACTCAACAACAGAAGCAACGGTGGGTACAATATCATCATCACCCTGTGCGTCGTCCGTGTCTGTAATGCTGCCTGACTGAGACATATCACAGATATCTACATCCTCTTTCAATGATGGTTGCGCATCACTCATTTCTTCACACTGAGGTGTACATAACTCCTCTGACAGATCAAGTGAGGCGGCTGTGGTGCTAGTGTTGGTGGTGGTGGCAGGCGGGCGAGTGGTAAGTTTAGAGGCGCCCGAAGCTAAGCTAGAGGAGGAGGATGGTGCGTCAAGGTTACAAGCGGAAGCTGTAGAAGATTGGGTGTCCTGTGTTATAAAGTCAACTATTTCATCAGAACTTTTCGTGTTCATGGTACGTGGCCTAACACTGGGCATTATTCTATGGCCAAAGGGAATCACAGCACCACGACCATGACGGCCCCTGCGGGTTGGCCTGCCTCTGCCTGTCATTTTTTTTTCAATTAGTGCTACTATGCGTGCAAGCTACTGTGAGTGGGCACAGTATACGCTGTGAGCCTGACACCAAAAAGCAGACTGATGTTTCACAGTCAAAATATTTTTTTTATTTTTAAAATGTACACTTACACTACTATTAAACAAGATAATATGAGTGGTGGCACTGGGCAAGTGGGCACAGTATACGCTGTGAGCCTGAGACAAAAAGCAGACTGATGTTTCACAGTCAAAATAGTTTTTTTATTTTTAAATGTACACTTACACTACTATTAAACAAGATAATATGAGTGGTGGCACTGGGCAAGTGGGCACAGTATACGCTGTGAGCCTGACACAAAAAAGCAGACTGATGTTTCACAGTCAAAATAGTTATTTTAGTTTTAAAATGTACACTTACACTACAATTACACAAGATAATATGTGTGGTGGCACTGGGCAAGTGGGCACAGTATACGCTGTGAGCCTGACACAAAAAAGCAGACTGATGTTTCACAGTCAAAATAGTTTTTTTTATTTTTAAATGTACACTTACACTACTATTAAACAAGATAATATGAGTGGTGGCACTGGGCAAGTGGGCACAGTATACGCTGTGAGCCTGACACAAAAAAGCAGACTGATGTTTCACAGTCAAAATAGTTATTTTATTTTTAAAATGTACACTTACACTACAATTACACAAGATAATATGAGTGGTGGCACTGGGCAAGTGGGCACAGTATACGCTGTGAGCCTGACACAAAAAAACAGACTGATGTTTCACAGTCAAAATAGTTTTTTTATTTTTAAATGTACACTTACACTACTATTAAACAAGATAATATGAGTGGTGGCACTGGGCAAGTGGGCACAGTATACGCTGTGAGCCTGACACAAAAAAGCAGACTGATGTTTCACAGTCAAAATAGTTATTTTATTTTTAAAATGTACACTTACACTACTATAAAACAAGATAATATGAGTGGTGGCACTGGACCAGTGAGCACAGTATACGCTGTGAGTCTGACACAAAAAGCAGACTGATGTTTCACAGTCAAAATAGTTTTTTTATTTTTAAATGTACACTTACACTACTATAAAACAAGATAATATGAGTGGTGGCACTGGACCAGTGGGCACAGTATACACTGTGAGCCTGACACAAAAAAGCAGACTGATGTTTCACAGTCAAAATAGTTTTTTTATTTTTAAATGTACACTTACACTACAATTAAACAAGATAATATGAGTGGTGGCACTGGGCAAGTGGGCACAGTATACGCTGTGAGCCTGACACAAAAAAGCAGACTAATGTTTTTGAGTCAAAATAGTTTTTTTATTTTTAAAATGTACACTTACACTACTATAAAACAAGATAATATGAGTGGTGGCACTGGACCAGTGGGCACAGTATACGCTGTGAGCCTGACACAAAAAAGCAGACTGATGTTTCACAGTCAAAATAGTTTTTTTATTTTTAAATGTACACTTACACTACTATTATACAAGATAATATGAGTGGTGGCACTGGACCAGTGGGCACAGTATACGCTGTGAGCCTGACACAAAAAAGCAGACTGATGTTTCACAGTCAAAATAGTTTTTTTATTTTTAAATGTACACTTACACTACTATTACACAAGATAATATGAGTGGTGGCACTGGGCAAGTGGGCACAGTATACGCTGTGAGTCTGACACAAAAAACCAGACTGATGTTTCACAGTCAAAATAGTTTTTTTATTTTTAAATGTACACTTACACTACTATTAAACAAGATAATATGAGTGGTGGCACTGGGCAAGTGGGCACAGTATACGCTGTGAGCCTGACACAAAAAAGCAGACTGATGTTTCACAGTCAAAATAGTTTTTTTATTTTTAAAATGTACACTTACACTACTATTAAACAAGATAATATGAGTGGTGGCACTGGGCAAGTGGGCACAGTATACGCTGTGAGCCTGAGACAAAAAGCAGACTGATGTTTCACAGTCAAAATAGTTTTTTTATTTTTAAATGTACACTTACACTACTATTAAACAAGATAATATGAGTGGTGGCACTGGGCAAGTGGGCACAGTATACGCTGTGAGCCTGACACAAAAAAGCAGACTGATGTTTCACAGTCAAAATAGTTATTTTAGTTTTAAAATGTACACTTACACTACTATTACACAAGATAATATGAGTGGTGGCACTGGGCAAGTGGGCACAGTATACGCTGTGAGCCTGACACAAAAAAGCAGACTGATGTTTCACAGTCAAAATAGTTATTTTATTTTTAAAATGTACACTTACACTACAATTACACAAGATAATATGAGTGGTGGCACTGGGCAAGTGGGCACAGTATACGCTGTGAGCCTGACACAAAAAAACAGACTGATGTTTCACAGTCAAAATAGTTTTTTTATTTTTAAATGTACACTTACACTACTATTAAACAAGATAATATGAGTGGTGGCACTGGGCAAGTGGGCACAGTATACGCTGTGAGCCTGACACAAAAAAGCAGACTGATGTTTCACAGTCAAAATAGTTATTTTATTTTTAAAATGTACACTTACACTACTATAAAACAAGATAATATGAGTGGTGGCACTGGACCAGTGTGCACAGTATACGCTGTGAGTCTGACACAAAAAGCAGACTGATGTTTCACAGTCAAAATAGTTATTTTATTTTTAAAATGTACACTTACACTACTATTACACAAGATAATATGAGTGGTGGTACTGGGCAAGTGGGCACAGTATACGCTGTGAGCCTGACACAAAAAACCAGACTGATGTTTCACAGTCAAAATAGTTTTTTTATTTTTAAAATGTACACTTACACTACTATAAAACAAGATAATATGAGTGGTGGCACTGGACCAGTGGGCACAGTATACGCTGTGAGCCTGACACAAAAAAGCAGACTGATGTTTCACAGTCAAAATAGTTTTTTTTATTTTTAAAATGTACACTTACACTACTATAAAACAAGATAATATGAGTGGTGGCACTGGACCAGTGGGCACAGTATACGCTGTGAGCCTGACACAAAAAAGCAGACTGATGTTTCACAGTCAAAATAGTTTTTTTATTTTTAAATGTACACTTACACTACTATAAAACAAGATAATATGAGTGGTGGCACTGGGCAAGTGGGCACAGTATACACTGTGAGCCTGACACAAAAAAGCAGACTAATGTTTTTGAGTCAAAATAGTTTTTTTATTTTTAAAATGTACACTTACACTACTATAAAACAAGATAATATGAGTGGTGGCACTGGACCAGTGGGCACAGTATACGCTGTGAGCCTGACACAAAAAAGCAGACTGATGTTTCACAGTCAAAATAGTTTTTTTATTTTTAAATGTACACTTACACTACTATTATACAAGATAATATGAGTGGTGGCACTGGGCAAGTGGGCACAGTATACACTGTGAGCCTGACACAAAAAAGCAGACTGATGTTTCACAGTCAAAATAGTTATTTTATTTTTCAAATGTACAATTACACTACTATTACACAAGATAATATGAGTGGTGGCACTGGGCAAGTGGGCACAGTATACGCTGTGAGTCTGACACAAAAAAACAGACTGATGTTTCACAGTCAAAATAGTTTTTTTATTTTTAAATGTACACTTACACTACTATTAAACAAGATAATATGAGTGGTGGCACTGGGCAAGTGGGCACAGTATACGCTGTGAGCCTGACACAAAAAAGCAGACTGATGTTTCACAGTCAAAATAGTTTTTTTATTTTTAAAATGTACACTTACACTACTATAAAACAAGATAATATGAGTGGTGGCACTGGACCAGTGGGCACAGTATACGCTGTGAGCCTGAAACAAAAAAGCAGACTGAGGTTTCAGAGTCAAAATAGTTTTTTTATTTTTAAAATGTACACTTACACTACTATAAAACAAGATAATATGAGTGGTGGCACTGGACCAGTGGGCACAGTATACGCTGTGAGCCTGACACAAAAAAGCAGACTGATGTTTCACAGTCAATATAGTTTTTTTATTTTTAAATGTACACTTACACTACTATTATACAAGATAATATGAGTGGTGGCACTGGGCAAGTGGGCACAGTATACACTGTGAGCCTGACACAAAAGCAGGCTGATGTATCACAGTCAAAATAGTTATTTTATTTTTAAAATGTACACTTACACTACTATTACACAAGATAATATGAGTGGTGGCACTGGGCAAGTGGGCACAGTATACGCTGTGAGTCTGACACAAAAAACCAGACTGATGTTTCACAGTCAAAATATTTTTTTTATTTTTAAATGTACACTTACACTACTATTAAACAAGATAATATGAGTGGTGGCACTGGGCAAGTGGGCACAGTATACGCTGTGAGCCTGACACAAAAAAGCAGACTGATGTTTCAGAGTCAAAATAGTTTTTTTATTTTTAAAATGTACACTTACACTACTATAAAACAAGATAATATGAGTGGTGGCACTGGACCAGTGGGCACAGTATACGCTGTGAGCCTGACACAAAAAAGCAGACTGATGTTTCACAGTCAATATAGTTTTTTTATTTTTAAATGTACACTTACACTACTATTATACAAGATAATATGAGTGGTGGCACTGGGCAAGTGGGCACAGTATACACTGTGAGCCTGACACAAAAGCAGGCTGATGTATCACAGTCAAAATAGTTATTTTATTTTTAAAATGTACACTTACACTACTATTACACAAGATAATATGAGTGGTGGCACTGGGCAAGTGGGCACAGTATACGCTGTGAGCCTGACACAAAAAAGCAGACTGATGTTTCAGAGTCAAAATAGTTTTTTTATTTTTAAAATGTACACTTACACTACTATAAAACAAGATAATATGAGTGGTGGCACTGGACCAGTGGGCACAGTATACGCTGTGAGCCTGACACAAAAAAGCAGACTGATGTTTCACAGTCAATATAGTTTTTTTATTTTTAAATGTACACTTACACTACTATTATACAAGATAATATGAGTGGTGGCACTGGGCAAGTGGGCACAGTATACACTGTGAGCCTGACACAAAAGCAGGCTGATGTATCACAGTCAAAATAGTTATTTTATTTTTAAAATGTACACTTACACTACTATTACACAAGATAATATGAGTGGTGGCACTGGGCAAGTGGGCACAGTATACGCTGTGAGTCTGACACAAAAAACCAGACTGATGTTTCACAGTCAAAATATTTTTTTTTATTTTTAAATGTACACTTACACTACTATTAAACAAGATAATATGAGTGGTGGCACTGGGCAAGTGGGCACAGTATACGCTGTGAGCCTGACACAAAAAAGCAGACTGATGTTTCAGAGTCAAAATAGTTTTTTTATTTTTAAAATGTACACTTACACTACTATAAAACAAGATAATATGAGTGGTGGCACTGGACCAGTGGGCACAGTATACGCTGTAAGCCTGACACAAAAAAGCAGACTGATGTTTCACAGTCAAAATAGTTTTTTTATTTTTAAATGTACACTTACACTACTATTAAACAAGATAATATGAGTGGTGGCATTGGGCAAGTGGGCACAGTATATGATGTGAGCCTGACACAAAAAAGCAGACTGATGTTTCACAGTCAAAATAGTTTTTTTATTTTTAAAATGTACACTTACTCTACTATAAAACAAGATAATATGAGTGGTGGCACTGGACCAGTGGGCACAGTGTACGCTGTGAGCCTGACACAAAAAAGCAGACTGATGTTTCACAGTCAAAATAGTTTTTTTATTTTTAAATGTACACTTACACTACAATTAAACAAGATAATATGAGTGGTGGCACTGGACCAGTGGGCACAGTATACGCTGTGAGCCTGACACAAAAAAGCAGACTGATGTTTCACAGTCAAAATAATTTTTTTTATTTTCAAATGTACACTTACACTACTATTAAACAAGATAATATGAGTGGTGGCACTGGGCAAGTGGGCACAGTATACACTGTGAGCCTGACACACACGCTGGCAGTGGCAGGCTGGCCTGGCAACTGCAATTAGATTACACTAGCAGACTGATGTAAAAGTTTTTTTAAAAAATTTTTACACTACTGTTACACCAGATATGACTGGTGGTGGCACTGAGCAAGTAGGCACAGTATATGCTGTGAGCCTGACATACAGGCTGGCAGTGGCAGGCTGGCCTGGCAACTGAAATTAGATTACACTAGCAGACTGATGTAAAAGTTTTTTTTTTTTTAAATTTACACTAATGTTAATCCAGATATGAGTGGTGGCACTGAGCAAGTAGGCACCGTATATGCTGTGAGCCTGACACACAGGCTGGC
This sequence comes from Bombina bombina, assembly GCF_027579735.1. Classification (NCBI taxonomy): domain Eukaryota; kingdom Metazoa; phylum Chordata; class Amphibia; order Anura; family Bombinatoridae; genus Bombina; species Bombina bombina. The sequence continues at coordinate 95,997,273 of NC_069508.1, read as the reverse complement.
AGTGGCAGGCGGGCAACTGCTATTAGATTACACTAGCAAAGTGATGTAAAAGTTTTTTTTTTTTAAATTTACACTACTGTTACATCAGATATGAGTGGTGGCACTGAGCAAGTAGGCACAGTATATGCTGTGAGCTTGACACACAGGCTGGCAGTGGCAGGCTGGCCTGGCAACTGAAATTAGATTACACTAGCAGACTGATGTAAAAGTTTTTTTTTTTTTTAATTTACACTAATGTTACACCAGATATGAGTGGTGGCACTGAGCAAGTAGGCACAGTATATGCTGTGAGCCTGACACACAGGCTGGCAGTGGCAGGCGGGCAACTGCTATTAGATTACACTAGCAGACTGATGTAAACGTTTTTTTTTTTTTTAAATTTACACTAATGTTACACCAGATATGACTGGTGGTGGCACTGAGCAAGTAGGCATAGTATATGCTGTGAGCCTGACACACAGACTGGCAGTGACAGACGGGCAACTGCTATTAGATTACACTAGCAAACTGATGTAAAAGTTTTTTTTAAAAAATTTACACTACTGTTACACCAGATATGAGTGGTGGCACTGAGCAAGTAGGCACAGTATATGCTGTGAGTCTGACACACAGGATGGCAGTGGCAGGCTGGCCTGGCAACTGAAATTAGATTACACTAGCAGACTGATGTAAAAGTTTTTTTTTAAAATGTACACTATTGTTACACCAGATATGAGTGGTGGCACTGAGCAAGTAGGCACAGTATATGCTGTGAGCCTGACACACAGGCTGGCAGTGGCAGGCTGGCCTGGCAACTGAAATTAGATTACACTAGCAGACTGATGTAAAAGTTTTTTTTTTTTAAATTTACACTAATGTTACACCAGATATGAGTGGTGGCACTGAGCAAGTAGGCACAGTATATGCTGTGAGCCTGACACACAGGCTGGCAGTGGCAGGCTGGCCTGGCAACTGAAATTAGATTACACTAGCAGACTGATGTAAAAGTTTTTTTTTTTAAATTTACACTAATGTTACACCAGATATGACTGGTGGTGGCACTGAGCAAGTAGGCACAGTATATGCTGTGAGCCTGACACACAGGCTGGCAGTGGCAGGCTGGCCTGGCAACTGAAATTAGATTACACTAGCAGACTGATGTAAAAGTTTTTTTTTTTAAATTTACACTAATGTTACACCAGATATGACTGGTGGTGGCACTGAGCAAGTAGGCACAGTATATGCTGTGAGCCTGACACACAGGCTGGCAGTGGCCGGCAGGCAACTGCTATTAGATTACAAAAAAAGGGCTTTTTGGGGTGCTGTCCTTACAGCAGAGATCAGATGAGTCCTTCAGGACTGTAGTGGACACTGAATACACTAGCCTAGCTATCGATTTCCCTATTAAATTAGCAGCAACTACACTGTCCCTCCTCTCACTAGCAATGCAGCTTCCGAATGAATCTAAAATGTCTGCTGTCCATGAGGTGTAAGGGTCTGGGAGGGAGGGTCTGCTGCTGATTGGCTGGAATGTGCCTGCTGACTGTGAGATACAGGGTCAAAGTTTAGGCAATGATGACGAATAGGGGGCGGATCAAACATCGCATATGTTCGCCCGCCGCTGCGAACGCGAACAAGCTATGTTCACCGGGAACTGTTCTCCGGCGAACTGTTCGTGACATCACTATCCGTGACGAGAGGACCGTAGCCCACACAAGATGACAGTGGAACTCGAAACTGGATCAATATACCAACGGAACGACTGTAGAGCACAATGTGACTTTTTCTCCTAACCGGGACATCACTATACGCTCCCTTTCTGGACATTTTTACCTCATTGAGGTTTACCCGCCGCCATTTAGGATCGTGGCCTCGCACGCACTTGCCATAAAACGGCTTCAGGGCAACATAAATGACACATGGATTACCGAGTATAGCATCCAATGTCTCCTAACACCTCAGAGGCTTCTCTGGACTAACATCGAGCATGGATTGACATCAGAATGAGACCCACCTTCAGGATCAACTCTAACACAGGGCCCAAGATACCGGCTGGAATCACCAAGAGAATTTTACTCCTACTATAAGGTACATCAGGCACTTCAACAGCCCTTACCTAGCATAAAAATAGAAAAACGCTTCTACTACATAATCGCAAATGTCTTGTATTTTGCAATAAATGAAGATCACTGAACATGTGCATAATAACGTTATCTATCACACTAAAGTGTACTAACAAAACTTGCCTATGACAACTTTATTTATACTATAGGGACTTATCTACTATTCCATAAAGCACCACAGCCTAACTAGATCCCTGACTTTGCACATAACTACAACAAGTTAATAATACTATCAAAAAGTATTCTACAAAACATCAGCCTCCATAATAGAGACTTCTCTATTCCACTCTTGCCACAATGGCTGCTAAAAAGCAAACTAAAGGAGACAGACACTATAAAACACAACCTAACTCCTCTGTTTCAGTTAGCTCCTTCTTCCAACCAACTGAATGTAAGCACAATAATGTCTCTAACATCCCAGAGAGCTCAGAATCAGAGCAGACTTCTCAAACAACGCCACTATTTTTTGAGTATATGGCACAACTTAAGTAGGACATCGCTAATCTCCCAACAAAAGAATATTTTGACTCACTCACAACTCTTATCACCTCTGAAATATCTACCATACGTTAAGATGTCACAGAACTGGGAAACAGAGTTGAGGAAATAGAGGAAACACAAGACTCCATGGATGAAAAGCAGACTGGAGGGAAAGGCAGGAAGCAAGAATCTTGTATTTTCTGACCTCCATCAGAAAGATCTTCATGGATAGGGAATCTTTTATAGTCCGTAGGAAACATACTTTGGTAGATGGAACAAGAGAACTTTTTTCCAAATTCAACTTCCACTCATGGGAACGTAGAAAAGACAGCAGCATCTATGTATGAGATTGAGCTAGTTGAAAAGATGACGCCTGAACCAAGATGTCATCCAGATAAGGCACCACAGCAATTCCCTGGGATCTGACCACAGCCAAAAGCGCCCCCAGAACCTTTGTGTCAGATTCCTTCCTTCACCTTATCAAACTCTTCCTTTAAGCTTCAATTACCCTTCTTTCACCGCTAATTAAGCCCCTCCTACCATCTATGCCTTGCGGGATTAATGAAGTATTTTCTCCTTATACTCGTGTCACTTCATTCTACTCTAGCTCATACGCCTTGTTACTTTTCCACGCTATCTTGTATATGGGAAGTTTGCCTACCCTCACTGCTGAACCGTAGCTGAATTTCTACTCGCAGCCAAGTCCGTTTCAAGTATCATCTCATTGCACTTCTCTGGATATACCAGCTTCCTCTACAGGACACAGCCTCTCAACTAAAGTTCCCCCCACAGCATTCCGGATTACAAGCTGTTCACTCACAGTCTCCTCGATCCCACGCAGAGCCATACATATCACTGACGTCATCAGCTATGGCCCTGCTCCTGTCTGCACTCATGGCTTGGATGTTCTCCGAACAGGTTGTATATACTAACAGCTGTATTCAGTACATGCTTATACAGTTCTCAGCTATAACAACATCTAGTGAGTGACTGTTCGTTGTGATCTGTTTATACTTAGTTTGGGGAAGTTAATTGGTAATATTTACTTCCATCTTCCTGCCAATTATCCTAACATCACCTAACTTAAATGTGACTTGCAGTCATAGGAGGCAGGTAAGGCACTGCCGCACTTGCCATTTGGAGCATTTTAAAATTAAAAATAAAATGTTATTAAAATAAATAAATAAATATATATATATATATATATATATATATATATATCAGATAAGAGGATAAGCACTAACAATCAGATATATGAACTTTAAGCGCTGTAAAGTGAAGCGCTGTAAAGTGAGGTATACCTGTATCAATGAAAAGTGAAAAGTGCTCGAGACTATGGTGTACTACTGCCAATTACACCAAGAAATAGTATAAATACAAATATAAGACTCCACACTTAATATGAATAAATAATGAATGCAAAAATGTGCAAAATCAGGAAATATTTTAAATGTACACAGAAGAATAAGTAATAACGTAATTATACTGCATACACAGAATCAAAATGCCACAAACATCCATACAAGCATACATACAAACTGGGCGTCCCCAGTTATCAAGCAAATATGGAGTGGAGGAGGTCATATGGAGAGCAAAAAAGCAACCCCAGGTTATAGGTGCAAAACCATGGGTAAATCTGTACAGGATACCAACACTATGAAGTTAAGGCAGTTCATGCACTATAAGCAGTTCATGCAAATGGCAAAAAAGCAATGGTTAGGTAGCTGGCAATTGCAGAGGTAAAAGATGTAGCAAAGAATCACAGATGAAGCAGTTCATGCACTTTAGAAAGTTCATACATCCAATAAATGGTAGACGTTATTAGGATAACACGTAGTCTCAAGTATCACCAAGATGTAGTGATGTTGCAAACATAAAATTTTGCGTTTGCGAACCGCAAACGCAAACTTCCACAAAAGTTTGCGAATGGCCGAACCGGGCAAACCGCCATTGACTTCAATAGGCAGGCGAATTTTAAAACCCACAGGGACTCTTTCTGGCCACAATAGTGATGGAAAAGTGGTTTCAAGGGGACTGTGGCATGCCGGAGGGGGATCCATGGCAAAACTCCCACAGAAAATAACATAGTTGATGCAGAGTCTGGTTTTAATCCATAAAGGGCATAAATGACCTAACATTCCTAAATTGTTTGGAATAATGTGCTTTAAAACATCAGGTATGATGTTGTATCAATCAGGTAGTGTAAGGGTTACGCCTGCTTCACAGTGACAGACCATACTCCCCGTTTAACGCACCGCAAACAACCGCAAACAGTCCATTTGCACAACCGCAAACTCCTTATTTGCACAAGGTTGGATACCAAGCTAGCCATGTCCCGTTCCTTGTCCTCACTGATGTCATTGAAGGTATCTTCCTCCACCCAGCCACGTACAAAACCAAGGGTCCCCAAAAGGTGACAACAAGCCCCCTGGGACGCCTGCTGTGTTTGGTCTTCCAGCTCCCCAAAGCCACCTTCCTCCTCTGACTCCTCTTCTTCAGACTCCTCTCTCTGCATTGCCTCTCTCTGCGTTATTATAAGGTGTGTTAAGTATTACTATTCTTATCAGTTTAATCCCTGTTACGTCCCCTATCAGGGGACGTGTATATGGCATGGATTTTAGGAACTGTGAGATGGAAAAAGATGCTTGGTCGGTCCTCCTACTTCAAATTTGGGACACTGCGCATGCAATCTACTGTGCCACCAGATATGAGTGGTGTGTTAAGTAGTACTATTCTTATCAGTTTAATCCCTGTTACGTCCCCTATCAGGGGACGTGTATATGGCATGGATTTTAGGAACCGGGAGATGGAAAAAGATGCTTGGTCGGTCCTTCTACTTCAAATTTGGGGCACTGCGCGTGAAATCTACTGTGCCACCAGATATGAGTGGTGTGTTAGGTAGCACTATTCTTATCAGTTTAATCCCTGTTACGTCCCCTATCAGGGGACGTGTATATGGCATGGATTTTAGGAACCGGGAGATGGAAAAAGATGCTTGGTCGGTCCTCCTACTTCAAATTTGGGGCACTGCGCATGAAATCTACTGTGCCACCAGATATGAGTGGTGTGTTAAGTAGTACTATTCTTATCAGTTTAATCCCTGTTACGTCCCCTATCAGGGGACGTGTATATGGCATGGATTTTAGGAACCGGGAGATGGAAAAAGATGCTTGGTCGGTCCTCCTACTTCAAATTTGGGGCACTGTGCGTGCAATCTAATGTGCCACCAGATAGGAGTGGTGTGTTAAGTAGTACTATTCCTATCAGTTTAATCCCTTTTATGTGCCTTTTTTATGGGTTTGGTTTTTGAAGCCACAGTGCTGCACCAGAGGCCAGAAAAATTAGGCATGTACACATGCCTGAAAAATTAGATATTGTTGCAGCCGCTGCTGTAGCAGCGGCCAGAAAAATTGATGTGTGTTTCGCAGGCAGAAAGTGCCCTAAAACATTGCGGCTTGAACCCTAGTAGGTGGCGGATAAGTCACGCAAGTCATCCGGCATTCAGAGATAAAATACAGCAGCGTGTGGACCATTTTTAGCCCAAGGCAGCTCATCTCATCAGGCCTTTTTTAGTCGAATGTATCGCCCAATGTCAGTCCCTTCGGAACCATCCCTCATTCATCTTAATAAAGGTGAGGTAATCTAGACTTTTTTGACCTAGGCAACTTCTCTTCTCAGTGACAATACCTCCTGCTGCACTGAAGGTGATTTCTGACAGGACACTTGAAGCGGGGCAGGCCAGAAGTTCTATCGCAAATTGGGATAGCTCAGGCCACAGGTCAAGCCTGCACACCCAGTAGTCAAGGGGTTCATTGCTCCTCAGAGTGTCGAGATCTGCAGTTAAGGCGAGGTAGTCTGCTACCTGTCGGTCAAGTCGTTCTCTGAGGGTGGACCCCGAAGGGCTGTGGCAATGCATAGGACTTAAAAAGCTCTGCATGTCCTCCATCAACAACACGTCTGTAAAGCGTCCTGTCCTTGCCGGCGTGGTTATAGGAGGAGGAGGATTACTTTCACCACTTCCCCTGTTAGATTCCCATTGTGCTGTGACATCACCCTTATACGCTGTGTAAAGCATACTTTTTAATTTATTTCTGAACTGCTCCATCCTTTCCAACTTGCGGGAATTCGGTAACATTTCAGTCACTTTATGCTTATACCGGGGGTCTAGTAGCGTGGACACCCAGTACAGTTCATTCTCCTTCAGCTTTTTTATACGAGGGTCCCTCAACAGGCACGACAGCATGAACGACCCCATTTGCACAAGGTTGGATGCCGAGCTACTCATGTCCCGTTCCTCGTCCTCACTGATCTCACTGAAGGTATCTTCTTCCCCCCAGCCACGTACAACACCACGGGTACCAGATAGGTGACAACAACGAGCACCCTGGGATGCCTGTTGTGCTTGGTCTTCCTCCTCCTCCTCAAAGCCACATTTCTCCTCTGACTCCTCTTCCTCACAATCCTCTTCCTGCGTTGCCACTGGTCCAGCAAGCGATGCTGATAAGGCTGTTTCTGGTGGTGATGGAGACCACAACTCTTCCTCTTCACGCTCATCTACGGCCTGATCCAGCACTCTTCGTAGGGCACGCTCCAGGAAGAAAACAAATGGTATGATGTCACTGATGGTGCCTTCAGTGTGACTGACTAGGTTTGTCACCTCCTCAAAAGGACGCATGAGCCTACAGGCATTGCGCATGAGCGTCCAGTAACGTGGCAAAAAAATTCCCAGCTCTGCAGAGGCTGTCCAAGCACCCCAGTCATACAAATAGTTGTTAACGGTGTTTTCTTGTTGGAGCAGGCGGTCGAACATTAGGAGTGTTGAATTCCAACGTGTCAGGCTGTCGCAAATCAAGCGCCTCACTGGCATGTTGTTTCGACGCTGGATATCTGAAAAGTGCGCCATGGCCGTGTAGGAATGCCTGAAATGGCCACAAACCTTCCTGGCCTGCTTCAGGACGGCCTGTAAGCATGGGTACTTATGCACAAAGCGTTGTACGATCAGATTACACACATGTGCCATGCACGGCACATGTGTCAACTTGCCCAAATTCAATGCCGCCACAAAATGTCTTCCATTGTCAGAAACCACTTTGCCGATCTCCAGTTGGTGCGGAGTCAGCCACTGATCCACCTGTGCGTTCAGGGCAGACAGGAGTGCTGGTCCGGTGTGACTCTCTGCTTTCAGGCAAGTCAACCCCAAGATGGAGTGACACTGCCGTATCTGGTATGTGGAATAGTACCTGGGGAGCTGAGGGGGTGCCGTTGATGTGGAGCAAGACGCAGCAGCAGAAGAGGACTCAGCTGAGGAGGTTATGGAAGAGGATGGAGTAGGAGGAGTAGAGGAGGTCGCAGCAGGCCTGCCTGCAAGTCGTGGTGGTGTCACCAACTCCTCTGCAGATCCACGCATTCCATGCTTGGCAGCCATCAGCAGGTTTACACAATGCTCAGTGTAGGTGATATACCTGCCCTGACCATGCTTTGCAGACCAGGTATCAGTGGTCAGATGGACCCTTGCCCCAACACTGCGTGCCAGACATGCCATTACTTCATTTTGCACAATCGAGTACAGGTTGGGGATTGCATTTTGTGCAAAGAAATTTCGGCCGGGTACCTTCCACTGCGGTGTCCCAATAGCTACAAATTTTTTCAATGCCTCAGACTCCACCAGCTTGTATGGTAAAAGCTGACGGGCTAAAAGTTCAGACAAGCCGGCTGTCAGACGCCGGGCAAGGGGGTGACTTTGTGACATTGGCTTCTTACGCTCAAACATGTCCTTGACAGACACCTGACTGTGGGCTGATGAGCAGGAACTGCTCAAGGCGAGAGATGGAGTGGCGGATGGTTGAGAGGGGGCAAGGAGGACAGCAGTGGTTGACGTGGCTGAAGATGCTGGACCAGGAGGAGGATGGCGGCTTTGAGTTTGTGTGCTGCTTGTACTCATGTGTTGATCCCATAGGCGTTTGTGATGTGCGATCATGTGCCATTCGCAAAGCAGTTGTACCTAGGTGGGTGTTGGACTTCCCACGACTCAGTTTCTTTGGGCACAGGTTGCAAATGGCGTCGCTGTTGTCAGAGGCAGACACACAAAAAAAATGCCACACTGCTGAGCTCTGCAATGACGGCATTCTGGTGGTGGCAACAGCATGCGTTGATTGGCGTGCTGTCTGGCTGACCTCGGGTGCCGATGCATGCTGTCTGACTGTGCCACTAGCTCCTTGCGACGACCTCCCCCTGCTTCCAACTCGTCTCCTCCTCTCTGTCTCCCCATCTGAACTTTCACCCTGTTCTTCTTCTCTTCTAGCGGGCACCCACGTGACATCCACGGACACATCATCATCATCAACCGCTTCACTTGTATCTGGCAACTCAACAAAGGAAGCAGCAGAGGGCACAACATCATCATCATCACACCACACGTCCATGTCTGTAATGCTGCCTGACTGAGACATATCACTGTTTTCTACATCCTCTGTCAATGATGGTTGCGCATCACTCATTTCTTCAAACTGATGTGTAAATAACTCCTCTGACAGATCAAGTGAAGCGGCTGTGGTGCTAGTGTTGGTGGTGGCGGCAGGCGGGCGAGTGGTCACTTGAGAGGTGCCCGAAGCTAAGCTGGAGGAGGATGGTGCATCAAGGTTCCGAGCGGAAGCTGTAGAAGATTGGGTGTCCTGTGTTAGCCAGTCAACTATGTCCTCGGAACTTTTCGAGTTCATGGTACGTGGCCTCTGAACACTGGGCATTATTCTACGGCCAAAGGGGATCACAGCACCACAACCACGACAGCACCTGCGGGGTGGCCTGCCTCTGCCTGTCATTTTTTTTAAATGTACACTTACAATACTATTAAAGAAGATATGAGTGGTGGCACTGGGCAAGTGGGCACAGTATACGCTGTGAGCCTGAGACAAAAAAGCAGACTGATATTTCACAGTCCAAAAAGTTTTTTTTGTTTTTTTTAAATGTACACTTACACTACTATTAAACAAGATATGAGTGGTGGCACTGGGCAAGTGGGCACAGTATACGTTGTGAGCCTGACACAAAAAAAGTAGACTGATGTTTAACAGTCCAAAAAGTTTTTTGTTTTTTTTAAATGTACAGTTACACTACTATTAAACAAGATATGAGTGGTGGCACTGGGCAAGTGGGCACAGTATATGCTGTGAGCCTGACACAAAAAAGCAGACTGATGTTTCACAGTCAAAAAAGTTTTTTGTTTTTTTTAAATGTACACTTACACTACTATTAAACAAGATATGAGTGGTGGCACTGGGCAAGTGGGCACAGTATACGCTGTGAGCCTGACACAAAAAAGCAGACTGATGTTTCACAGTCCAAAATGTTTTTGTTTTTTTTAAATGTACACTTACACTACTATTAAACAAGATATGAGTGGTGGCACTGGGCAAGTGGGCACAGTATACGCTGTGAGCCTGACACAAAAAAGCAGACTGATGTTCCACAGTCAAAAAAGTTTTTTTTTTTTTAAATGTACACTTACACTACTATTAAACAAGATATGAGTGGTGGCACTGGGCAAGTGGGCACAGTATACGTTGTGAGCCTGACACAAAAAAGCAGACTGATGTTTCACAGTCCAAAAAGTTTTTTTTTTTTTTAAATGTACACTTACACTACTATTAAACAAGATATGAGTGGTGCCACTGGCCAAGTGGGCACAGTATATGCTGTGAGCCTGACACAAAAAGCAGACTGATGTTTCACAGTAAAAACGTTTTTTTTGTTTTTTTTTAAATGTACACTTACACTACTATTAAACAATATATGAGTGGTGGCACTGGGCAAGTGGGCACAGTATACGCTGTTTGCCTGACACAAAAAAAGCAGACTGATGTTTCACAGTCAAAAAAGTTTTTTTTTTTTTAAATGTGCACTTACACTACTATTAAACAAGATATGAGTGGTGGCACTGGGCAAGTGGAAACAGTATACGCTGTGAGCCTGACACAAAAAAGCAGGCTGATGTTTCACAGTCAAAAACGTTTTTGTTTTTTTAAATGTACACTTACACTACTATTAAACAAGATATGAGTGGTGGCACTGGGCAAGTGGGCACAGTATACGCTGTGAGCCTGACACAAAAAAGCAGACTGATGTTTCACAGTCAAAAAAGTTTTTTTTTTTTAAATGTACACTTACACTACTATTAAACAAGATATGAGTGGTGGCACTGGGCAGGGATAGGCATGGACCAAGGCTGTGGCGGACATTTTCCAAAGTACAACCTTAGTGAAGGACACCAAAGTACATTTCAAATTAAAAACAACAAAAAACACTCTCTTTACCGAGAGGGTACTGGATGCATAGTGGAATAGCCATCCAGCAGAAGTGGTAGAGACAGTGAAGGAGATTAAACATGGGATAGGCATAAGGCTATGCTAGATATAAGATAAGGCCAAGAACTAATGAAAGTATTCAGAAAATTGAGCAGACTAGATGGGCCAAATGGTTCCTTTCTGCCAACACATTCTATGTTTTTATAAGTCAGGAGAACGGCACATTGGACGCCCCTGGTATAGTTCCACAAGTACAAATTAGTCATCTAATCAGACAAATTTAAAATAACATTTATATAAAGACTGCTTGTGGTATACTGGTATAAAAAAAATTCAAAATTCTTACCTTTTATTTTTTTGGTTGTAATTGAGTCTGCAACTTCCGACCAAGCTCACCAACCTTGATGTTAATCTTATGATCATCATGGTTGGTTATTTACGTCACGCAGGCACAGCCCCAACCACGCAAAACATTGCACTGCATGCGTCAAGGAGGAGTCAGGACCAGCATTTATCTGCCCTACTCCTACCTCCCTGCCGCAAAACGGGTGGCGGACACTGCACGGTCCAGTCACAGACACCAGTGTCCGTGTAAGGACACTTTGCCTATCCCTGGCACTGGGCAAGTGGAAACAGTATACGCTGTGAGCCTGACACAAAAAAGCAGGCTGATTTTTCACAGTCAAAAACGTTTTTGTTTTTTTAAATGTACACTTACACTACTATTAAACAAGATATGAGTGGTGGCACTGGGCAAGTGGGCACAGTATACGCTGTGAGCCTGACACAAAAAAGCAGACTGATGTTTAACAGTCCAAAAAGTTTTTTTTTTTTTTAAATGTACACTTACACTACTATTAAACAAGATATGAGTGGTGGCACTGGGCAAGTGGGCACAGTATACGCTGTGAGCCTGACACAAAAAAGCAGACTGATGTTTCACAGTCCAAAAAGTTTTTTTTTTTTTTAAATGTGCACTTACACTACTATTAAACAAGATATGAGTGGTGGCACTGGGCAAGTGGAAACAGTATACGCTGTGAGCCTGACACAAAAAAGCAGGCTGATGTTTCACAGTCAAAAACGTTTTTGTTTTTTTAAATGTACACTTACACTACTATTAAACAAGATATGAGTGGTGCCACAGGGCAAGTGGGCACAGTATACGCTGTGAGCCTGACACAAAAAAGCAGACTGATGTTTCACAGTCAAAAAAGTTTATTCTTTTTAAATGTACACTACTATTAAACAAGATATGAGTGGTGGCACTGCGCAAGTTGGCACAGTCTACGCTGTGAGCCTGACACACACGCTGGCAGGCAGGCAACTGCAATTAGATTACACAAGCAGACTGATGTTTCACAGTCAAAAAAGTTTTGTTTTTTTTAAATTTACACTACTGTTACACCAGATATGAGTGGTGGCACTGGGCAAGTGGGCACAGTATACGCTGTGAGCCTGACACACACGCTGGCAGGCAGGCAACTGCTATTAGATTACACAAGCAGACTGATGTTTCACAGTCAAAAAAGTTTTGTTTTTTTTAAATTTACACTACTGTTACACCAGATATGAGTGGTGGCACTGGGCAAGTGAGCACAGTATACTCTGTGAGCCTGGCACACACGCTGGCAGGCAGGCAACTGCAATTAGATTACACAGGAAAAAAAAAACAGACTGATGTTCTAGCCCTAAAAAGGGCTTTTTGGAGTGCTGTCCTTACAGCAGAGATCAGATGAGTCCTTCAGGACTGTAGTGGACACTGAATACACTAGCCTAGCTATAGATTTCCCTATTAAATCAGCAGCAGCTACACTGTCCCTCCTCTCACTAAGAATGCAGCTTCCGAATGAATCTAAAATGGATGCTGTCCAGGAGCTGGGAGGGTCTGGGAGGGAGGGTCTGCTGCTGATTGTCTGGAATGTGTCTGCTGACTTGAGATACAGGGTCAAAGTTTACTCAATGATGACGAATAGGGGGCGGATCGAACATCGCATATGTTCGCCCGCCGCTGCGAACGCGAACAAGCTATGTTCGCCGGGAACTATTCGCTGGCGAACTATTCGTGACATCACTACCAAGATGTAATAAAGTGTTTCCATTTATGTATAAACCTTGTTTCCATATATGTATTAACTTTGAAGGTATATTGTAATGCCACTCCTGCACTCAAGGACAAAAGTCCGCCATGAGGATCTGTGCAAATGTAATGCTCACACAGCGATCTCACCCAAACCATGTCTGGTATATAGTAGAGAGCGTCCGTGTCACAGGTAATAGTAGTGATTCAAGCTATGCTCCGCATCAATAGAAGTGTCAGCGACCCAATGCAGCATGTGAGTATCCAACTCCCTTAGCGTCTGACGTCACATCCACCAGTCAGGCAACTCTCGTTTCAGGCTCCGCCCTTCAACTTGGCCTGTCATCATCTGGATAGCCACCTCCTTTTCAAGCTTGAAACTTGTTACTGCAGAATACGCCCACTCTGCATCATTACTCCACAACTCATTCATAAAAAGACAGCCACATCACAGACATGCGCAAATGCATTAAATGAATACTTAAAGCTTTACACGGAACTTATACATGACATATATTTGCGATTAGGCTGTAACCATTTTTATGAAGCTTCAATGCTGAACTACAATTTTACAGAGGGATCCAAATGCCTCGAACCAAACAACACCCAAAACGAGATGAGAAAATGAAAAATTGTAAAAAAAAGGTTATGAAAAAAATATATTTAAAGAAATTTTTTAGGATTTTTTTTTTTAAAAAGAAATAAAAAAAAATTAAAAATAATAAAAATAATAAAAATGTCTATATCAAGACTAACACATCTCTTACCAAAGAGAACAGATGAGGCCACAGTCCCTTTACAAAAGTGCCCCATGTAATTTCCCTATTGAGACCATAGGGAGTCAAGGAATCCATTTTTTGGATCCAAAGTGCTTCTTTTTCGAACAGTAACTTTTGCCTATTTGGCCAACCCCATCCACCACCTGAAATTTGAGTTGACTTTTATTATGCCCTAAAAGTGTAAAATGATGGGCAACTGGGGCAGAGGTGTCTAGTTTACCAATAGCTACTTTGTGCTGTTTAATCCTTTCACGGATGGATTTTGTGGTTTCACCCACGTACCAAAGCTGCTGTTCTCTTACTGAAAAGCCATCCCTATTCACATAACCAGCATAAACGCATCCTCTCTCCCCCCCTCCCACGGGTACTGCATGAGGGGGGGCTTACCTTCCTTGCTTCGTCTGATTACCCCTTTTACTGTGGGAATGGAATGAGGAGGCTATCTGTCTGAGGTTTGGTGCCCAATTGGGCTGAAACACTTGTACTGCCATTCCCAGCGGGTCTATTCACCTCCCTGCATAGGCTACCTATCGTGGGCGTGTATCCTGAAGTGCTCTGGATGACAACGGGTTGTTTCCTTCTCTTGCAGTGCCGCTGAGGTGTGGGGATTGGTTCATCTTTCTGCTGGTTGATCACGCGTGCCTGGGGTGAGATATAGAGGTAAAGAAGGCTCAGAGGACTACTTCATTCCAGCTCGGCTTCCCCCTCCCACTGGTGCTGCGTGAGGGATGTGGGGCTAGCTTCTGCTTCCTGGTCATTCTCTTCCAAGCGAGCAAGTTGTCTTCCAACTTGACCGGGGCTTGTCTTCCCGGCCCACTCTGAGTCTGGTCCACGGCATCTTTTCAGCGCTGACTTCTCCTATTTGCTCGCAGGTTCTCAGCCTCCCTCCCACTGATGCTGCGTGAAGGGGGCTGCCTCTGCACTTGATCGGCTACTTCTTCTGCAGCACATTCCAGGCTATGGTATGATATTGCCTTGAAACTTACGGTCATGATTTATTCGTCTTTCTCTCCCCTCCCTGCTCTAGCCACTTGTGTTTTTACCCACTACACGGAACAGTGCTCCTTCTTTTTACCTCCTAGCAGTTGAATTCTTTGGTGGATACCTGCCAGCTATTTTTTCAAATTAAAAAGCATAATTTATGTTTGCATTAGTCTGGCAGGATGACCCAATAATTGGGTAGTATCTGGAGGAAGGGGCAAAAAGGCTGGGGCAAGAGGAGAGATGTGGGGAAAAGCAGAAAATTGAGGAGCATAGCATCACTTTATAAACCGGCTAATCACTGGTCTGCTTTATTGTTTCCTTGGACATTGATTATATTCTTCTAATGGGACTGTTGGGAGTATGCCTGGAACAATTAAACTCTCTGTCTTTTACTCCTATGATATCTGTAAAGTATCCTATTGATTTGTACAGAATTAGGCAGCTCAGATTTATGCTCTAGAACTATAAATTTTTCCAAAATCATATTTTAAGTAATTCTGTTATCTGACCCTAATTTAGCTATATATGCCAACATTTTGTTAAATATTAAAGGTCCTCTCTGTTAGCAATTTTATATTTGTATCTTATATCTAGATTTATACTCATTGTATTGCTGTTGAAGAGCCTTATACGTTGTATATTTCATAGTCTTATCCTCATAGTCATCTGTACAGACAACAGTTCTGATCTTTATACAATTGAATCTCTTTTTCTTTTTCTTAGAAATCTGGAGCCTTTAAACTAATTTTAATTTCTCTGATTGTTAACATACAATCCAATATTGGACTGGGGCTAGACTAGAGACTTGTTACCTTCTGGCTGATTTTTTTATTAACTTTGATTTGGGCGCCATTACCTACATGGAGCTCTCGTTTCTCTAATTAACAGTTTTTCTGCCTCCCCCCATGACTGTTCTTCTCAGGGAATCTATCCCCTTGGGCTGATTCCCTTTTTCTTCTTCACTTCACGTTTTATGATTCACGCTTCACAGATTATCACCTTTTTCTGAAGAGGGCTAATTGCTCTCTCCTTAATTTTACTTTTTAGTGCACTGGGACACTTAATCCCTCTTCTTCTTTCCTCACGGCCTTCACTATCTTTTTCTTCGTGGAGCTCTTTCTTTTTCTTATCACTTCACGCATTGTTTCCCTTTGCACTGGCATTACCACGCACCGCCGATAGCACATGGATAAATTTCTTTACTCTCACCCCAAAATCTCACCTTCAGTTATGGCGGCTAGACAGAGAGACAAGAGGAACAAAAATACTTTTAAAACCTTGGTAGAGGTGCAGGCACCTATTCTCAATCCTGTGATTCCATCAGAGCCTCTTGATATCCAGTCTCTAGTCCTTAATATCTCTGAAGTCCTCTCACCAAAGTTTGATACTCTTAAAAATGAGATTAAATTAGACATTGTTTACTTATCTGCAGCAATCAAACAATTTGCTGGAAGGCTCTCTGAAGCAGAGCAAAGGATATCTGATCTTGAAGATATTTCTCTGGGTCAGAACGCAAAGCTCGAAGCCACTAGTATTACTCTTCTTAAACTGCAGAATAAAGTAGAAGACTTAGAGAATCGCACCAGAAGAAATAATTTCAGAATAATAGGGATCTCTGAAGAGAAACAGTTTGAGGATTTGCACAAATTACTTACCACCACACTTCCATAGCTTTTAAAGATCTCGGAGGCCTATTTTAAAATAGTTATACAAAGGGCACACAGGATAGGACCATCTGCCTCGGCTAAAGCTAACATGAGGCCTAGACCAATTATAGCTAAAATATTGAACTACCAAGATAAGATTACAATATTACAATTTTTTCGCAAACATCAACCAATTTTTTTGGGAGATGCTAAAATCCTTCTATTTCAGGATTATTCGGCAGAAACGGCCGCAAAAAGAAGGGATTTAGCCCCAATATGCACAAAATTTATACACCAGGGCCTCCGAGCAACTATATTGTACACAGCTAGACTTAAGCAGCTGTTAGATAACAACACATATTTTTTGATACAGCCACAGAGGCAGAAAGTTTTTATGTTAAGACCTATCCTCTAGAATAATTCTATGTAAAAGATAGCATAGCTGATTAATTGTTTCTCAGTTCCTACTTATGGATGGGTCATTTGAGCATAGGTTAATGGAGGGCTCAAGAAGTATAGCTCCTCCATCTTTTTCTTTTTTTTCTTTTTCTCTCTCCCCTCTTTTTTCCCTATTTTCCTCCCTTTTCTCTTGTCTTTTCCTCTACTTAAATGATGGCCACGGCAGCTACAGTTAAATTCACCTCTTGGAATATAGGAGGTCTCACGTCTCCTATTAAGAGAAAAACAATAATATCTTATCTAAAGAAAATCAACACCTCCATTGCTTTTTTACAAGAAACCCACCTGAAAGCTGATGAGGTTCTTAAGCTTAAATCCTCTTGGGTCAAAGAAGTCTTTTTCTCCCCCAGTGTGAGGAGAAAAGGTGGGGTGGCTATCCTTATAGGAAAAAAGGTTAATTATGAGATCCTGCATGTTGATTCAGATCATGAGGGGAGATTTCTCTTGTTAAAAATTAAAATTGCCAATGTTTTATACATGCTCTGTAACATATACGCTCCTAATGTTTTTGATCTATCTTTTTGGGAGACATTACAGGCTAGGCTCATGATGTCTGCAGAGGGTTTCTAAATTATGGGAGGTGATTTTAACATGGCCCCACAATATCCTTTAGATAGACTAAGACAGGATCCTGTCCCCAAAAAAAACAAAAGAGACAACTTAGAATCAAAACTTTTCTCTAGGATCTTAAGCAATCTCAAAGTATGCGATGTATGGAGATCACAAAACCCCGATACCCGCAATTTTACTTGCCTCTCAAAAGCACATAAGTCACTTTCAAGGATAGATCTATTTCTGCTGGATGAAAGGCTATGTAAATCAAAAGTTCTAGCCCACATCTTACCCATTAGAATTTCGGATCATGCCCCTATTTGTCTTGATTTTCAGTCCCCTGACTCGACACGAACGAACAATTGATTTTCTTTTTCCTCATTCCTAGCTGCTGATCTTAAATTTAAGAACTGGCTGGAAGCTAAATTTAGGCAGTTTGCTTCTTTTAACCATGCATATATATCCCATCCTGCACTATTCTGGGAAACTGCTAAAGCAGTCTTAAGGGGGAAATACTAGCATATATTATTCTGAGGTCTAAGAAACTTAAGCGGAGGGAGAAAGAACTATTGCGGGCAGTCTCAAATGCATATAACCATTATCTAATTGAAAAAACGCCACGGACCTGGGCTAAGTATACTTCTGCGCTGGGAGAGAGATATTCTTTTTTATTATACAAGTCAGCACAGAAGGATATTAGATTTCAAGCAAAATTGTACCGGTATGGAAACAAGACAGGGAAACTTCTAGCAAAACTTATTAACTGCGATAAAGGTTCTCAGCTGATAGATTCCCTATACGTTGAAGGCCAAACTCTTAAAATGCCTGAAGAACTTTTGCAAGCTTTTTCTAACTATTACACTGATTTATACTCTTCTAGAATCTCAAACAACCAGGAGCGCGAGGACTTCTGGCGTAAAATCTCTTTCCCCTCATTAACACTTGCCCAACTCGAAGATCTTTACTCCCCCATAACTGAGACAGAAGTGATTAAATCAATTCAAAATTTGTCCCATAACAAAGCACCAGGTCCGGATGCAATTTTATAAAGTGATATATCCTACTATAACACTGTATCTAACCTCGCTATTTAATCATATATATATATATATATACAGAGGGTAATGAGCCTACAGCTAACTTTGCTGCTTCCTACACTACCTTGATGCAATTTTATAAAGTGATATATCCTACTATAACACTGTATCTAACCTCGCTATTTAATCATATATATATATATATATACAGAGGGTAATGAGCCTACAGCTAACTTTGCTGCTTCCTACACTACCTTGATATTAAAACAAGGGAAATACCCGGCCAAGAAGGAGTCCTATAGGCCCATTGCCCTGCTGAATAAAGATTACAAAATTATTAACCTCTATATTAGCACAAAGGCTTAAACTTCTTCTTCCTTTTATCATTCACACAGATCAAGCCGGTTTTATGAAGAATAGAAATTCTGCTGCTAAAATAAGGGAGCTTTTCCTTGCTATAGATTTTTTCAAAACAAATAAGGACTTCGATCAGACGGGGAGAGACTATACCTTTGATTTGGCAATAATATCCATAGATGCTAAAAAAGCTTTTGATTCAGTTCACTATGATCACCTCCTATTCTCTCTGGACCAGTTTGGTCTGAGAGGTAATTTTATTAAATTTATTAGTAATCTTTATCGAAAGGCTACTATGAAGATGCTGGTGAATGGGTATATGTCCCATGACATAAATCTGCAGAGAGGAACTAGGCAGGGATGCCCTCTCTCTCCGCTTCTTTTTGACATCTCCATTGAACTGCTCGCCATATTAGTAAGGCAGCAACTCGAGGGAATTAAAATAGGTAAAAAGAAGCTAAAAAACGCGCTTTATGCAAATGATATTCTCATATATATGGCTAACACTCGTATAAATATACCTAAGCTTCTTTCAATTATACAACAGTTTGGATCCTTTTTGGGGTATAAGGTCAACACCACAAAATCCGAATTCCTTTGGATTAAGCAGATGGAAGATTCTCCAGTAAATCTGTCTTTCTCTATAATTCGAGATTCTTTTAGGTATCTGGGTATCATCATCTCCTCTAACCCTGATGCCTAGTATTCTCTTAACATTTCCCCAATCTTAAATAAAATGAAAGATACTCTTAAAAATTAGCACAATTTACCTCTTTCCTTATTTGGGTGCATAGCTGCTTATAAGATGATTCTCCATCTCAAAATACTCTACATCCTCCAAAATATCATTTATTAAATGCTGAGCATCGGAAATTAAAGAGAGAATGGGCTAAGGAAGTTTTATTCATATCCTATAAAAATATAGTAGAGGTGTGGCAATTGTATTTAATAAAAAACTTGATAACAGATAAAAAAGGTGATTAGTGACCCGCAAGGTCATTTAATTTTATTTTGGTACAAATTATGATAAAGAATAAATGACTTTATGTAATATTTATGGTCCAAATGAGTCCAACAGGGCTTTTTGGGAAAAAAAATCTTAAATTATTGACCAAATTTAGTGATACATCCAAAGCACTCCAGCCACCAGAAGAACATTTTGTTTAAAAGAACTTTATTTTCATTAGTTGGGTCAAAAAGTTTACAGGAACAACGTTTCAAACCTACAATAGGCTCTTAGTCATGTACACCAGATTTGTCAAATCTTACTCAGTGTCCCACAAACAGATGTGCTGTTCTCCTTCCCTTTTGATTTTCAAATTTAGTGATACAAAGCTTATCCTTGGTAGAAATTTTAATCTTACTCCAGTTTTCCACATAGACAGAGTTTGTCACTCCTTTAATGTAAAAAAGACGAGTAAAGAAGATAGGATTAAATTCGATAAAAAAATAGTTACTGGCCTGATGGAATCCTTAGGCTTGATAGATGCTTGAAGATACAAATACCCAACATCAAGGGATTATTTTCTTTTTAATATCAAATTACCCCTATCACCCCTCTTATTCCATTTAGTTCTGGAGCCTCTTGCTATAGAACTATGGAAGATATTCCCTGGTATTAGCCTGAATGAAGACTATTATAAATTATTGATTTTTGCAGACAATAAGCTGTTGTTTATACAGGATCCAGAAAAATATTTAGATATAATTATGAAGAATATTAAGGATTTCGGTTCCCTATCAGGTTATAAGGTTAACAGTACTAAATCAGAAATGTTGTGATTGAATAAGGGGGGAGATAGTAGCTTAATTAAATTTGATTTTGTTGAAGTGAAAAATCAATTAACATATGTAGGTATTAATATTTCCACTAACCCAAATTAGTGGTATAAAATAAATTATATTCAGATTTTTAAAGATATTGAACAAAACCTCAACCGGTGTAGTAGTTTGCCTATCTCTCTGTCAGGTAAAGCCAATCTTATCAAGATGATGAATTTGCAAAAATTACTTTACCCCTTGAATATTTTACTTATTCTGATCCCAAATAAGTTATAGAGAAATTGAATAAATTGTTTAATTCTTTCCTTTGGGGTGGGAAAATGTATGTATGAACCTAAAAAAAGCTTCAACAACCAAGTGATAAGGGTGGTCTGGGTGTTCCAGATATTTCTTATTATAACCTGGCTTCATTGTCAAAAGTAGCTATTGATTGGACTCTAGAATTAGAACATTTCCATGAACACTCATTAGAAAGTGAGGAACTGGATAATATGGGGCCAAATGATCAATGTCTGTCCGACATGATAAGCTGTAGCGTATCGTGTCCGACAGACATCGCTGAATGCCGACAGGTGAACTGCTTGTTCCATGCCGCCCCTTCAAGATTTGCGGCCAATCAGCTGCTAGCAGGGGGTGTCAATCAACCTGATCTTATAGGATCGGGTTCATTGATGTCCACAGCCTCAGAGCAGGTGGACCAGTTAAGGAGCAGCGGTCTTAAGACCACTGCTTCTTAACTGCTGTTTTCAGCGAGCCTTCAGGCTCACGCAGAAACAGGGGCATCAAGGGCCGTTCACCCTTGATAAATCGGCCCCTATATCTAAATCATATCTACTTCACCTAGATTAGATAGACATTAAAGTACAAATTAGGAACAATATTATGTACAAAAGGCATTTTGAAAGCCTGGAGCAGGATACAAAGAATTTTGGAAACCAGTCATCAATTATCTATCTGCCAATCAAAGGGAATTGTAAATTCTCTCCAGGATTAAATTATCAGAATTTTAAAGTTTGGGAAAAACTAAAGTTGAAAAGAATAGGGGATTTATTGGATTACAAGAATAAAGCTGTTAAATTATTTGTAGAGATTCAATCAAAATTTACTTTACCAGACTCTCACTACTTTTCATACTTGCAAGTATCTCATTACATTCCAAGCTTGCTGAAAAATTACCCATCGATATGGGAGCCACATTGTCTAAGTAGATCCTTCAGGCTTTTTTTAGAGGGGAAGTTTTAGATTTATAAAGCTCTGTTGGACTCAAATGCAAAGGGCTGACACTGGAAACACTGGAATATCTTAATGACTGACCCTGTACCCTCATTTGGATTCAGGAGAACTAAAAACATTAAAGACATCGTCACCAGTAGCCATTTCCAAAGGAACAAAACTACCTCAGCATTCAACCCAGGAGCCCACAGATGTGGAAATTGCAGTACGTGTAAATATATGCGGAATACCTCCACAATCCGTGATCGCTTTGGAAAAGAACATAAAATAACACGTTACATAAGTTGTAACACAGAGAGTGTCGTTTATGTACTTCGATGTACTTGTAATCTATATTATGTAGGCATGACGACCAGAAAACTGAGAACTAGACTTATGGAACATCTCAGAAACATAAAAAATGCTGCCAAAGACAAAGAGGATCTAAAAAATCTAACTAGTGTAGCAGCACATTTTCTGAGACACCATAATTCTAACCAAATTGAATTACAATGCTGGGGGATTGAGAAAGTCAGTCTGGGTTTCAGGGGGGGGTAATCTTGAGACAGCATTATTGAAATCCTCAAAGTAGATGGATATATTTACTGAACTCTGTACAACCATGGGGCCTTAATGAACATAATAATCTGTATGTATTTCTGTAATACATCTTTAAGAGAATTCCCACAAGCAATAAGAGATAGTGGGTCAGATCAGAAATCAATAATACATTAAGATATTAATAACTGTATAGAGTAACTTTCATACCAAATGATATCCATATTGAACTTTGTAAGTTATTTAAATATCTATTGTTATAATACTATGGGAAGGCTTGTATATATTATTTTCAGAAATTCCTAAGACACTCATACCAGCCTCATGCAATTAAGTGACTACTAAATCTTTTAGAGGATATAACATTACCATAATATTTCAAGGGAATTAGATATTTGACCATCCTCACGTAATGTCATGAGAGTGGTATAGTCAGATTTAGAAAGAAATTTCTAATCAAAGGTATTACTAATTACCATTATCGTGGATATTCACATAGATAAATATTTATTCTAATATTTATCTCTTCCTTCTTCTTGAAATAAAGGAACTATCTTTTGATTTACATGACTAATTGTAACCCATTGGTAATCCAGTGGATTCATCACTGAAAATTAACTAACGGGACTTAGGTCAGGTTTTAGGGTATTGTACTTATTATAAGATCCCTTCACCTTGGGCACATATGTATCCACATACAGGGACACCAACCACGAGACTTTAGAAGCACAAACTAGAACATGTAGATCTGCTATGTCACGCACTCTAATATTAATAATTATTTTTCCAAATTCACATTGACACTCTTAAGAATTTATGGAATAACACTAGGTTTTTTTTCCCCCACTATTTATTTAATTTAACCACACATTTTATTAGTAGCTTAAATTAACGGCACACAGATTTCTCACACACTGATTGCACTGAAGTTTTACACGTTTTCACAGCACATTCAAACTACACTTTGAATAAATGAATTTATATACATGGAAGATTTATGTCAATATTTTATTTTATTTCACAGTATAAAACTCCAATTTATTTACTAACTTTTACAGAGTGTATATTTATACATTCATTACCCAAAATGAGTTTACTACTAGAACAAGAAGATTAATTACATCCACAAATCTTACGACATTACTATATATATGGCCATACTCAGATTGATGGATCTCAAAAGCTAATCATGTCTGATAGTTTGACACAAAACAACTTCTTACATAACCTTCTTTTGGATCTTTATACCTATCTTTCATAAGTAATTTGATCACTAAGAACACATTGGTATGCTTATTCCAAATCATAAATTCATCAGTAAACTTTGGTCCTTACAAATGTCTAATATATATTTTATTGATGCCCTGGTAATTTATATTAATATCAAATATGTTACTCGAATTACAAGTGTATTTTAAATCTATCGATTCTTTGTTAAGGTCACTCAATGGCAGTATGGCTTATATTTACTGACCTACATGATATCACAAGTGTTCAGATTGATATACATTCCCCCCCTTTTTTCGCTATATGATGACTGATTTTAATACCAGGAATCCTTCAGTAGCTTGATCCTCAATAAAATGCAGGTAGACGGACTTGTAGTTACGTATTTAACCTCCTGCTATTGGTCCTTACTTATGCCTATCATAGAATTTCTATTAATGTTTGTCTAACCTATTAGAACGGAGTTAGGGTGGGACTTCCGGTTAGCAGGATATATAATCCCAGAGATCCGGCGGCTCGCTGCCTTTGATAAAGCCCTATTGGGCGAAACGCGTCAGGGGATAGTAGTGGATCCGTTCACACTCTGTCTTTATGTTACTTTAATAGCCTGGTACGATTATGATGTTTTCTGCACTAAACACACAACTTAGCTAATTTGTTTATGGTCGGGGTTGTGCCAGACCTAGCATAGCTTATACACATACTCTTATTATTCAATTGTTGACTGAATTGGGTAATACCACAGAGGTTCCACATGTCTAACCTGTTATAATATAGGGCTACAGCCGACATGTTAACAGTGTATATAAGAACAATGACGTTAGCTTAACAGCATAGATCGTGTTGAAGTGGAAAGAATGTATACAGTATTTTCTGTATTATGATAGAAGCACTATTATGCTAACCGATTATCTTTGAATACTTGAAGTTGAAGAGCTGTTTAACGTATTTCCTAAGGTTAATGTAACCACAGTCTGGGTTGTGCCAGACTCAATACAGCGGGTGTGTATGAGTGACTGCAGATTAGATGTGAATACCGAAAGGCAGTACTAAATGATTCGAGCATGAACCTGTTAACTTAGAATTATAAGATACACTTGTCGGTACCTAGACTCAAGCGGAGTAAATGTCACTTCACTATTATCTAGATTTAGATAGATTTACCCTCCATCCTGAGAGGGCGTAGAACAACTTATTCGCATTAACCTTCACAGCACTTTTCCAGCCCCTCAGCTTACATATTTATTGGAAGATATACATTGAAAATAGACACAATGATTACTTTGTAAACAAGCCTGATTTATGACGCTCTGCACACAGGACAAGTGACTTTCTGACGTGAGCCATAGTCCCCTATTCATTACATTGTTACTTTTCAATATATTTGAACGTATACACTATCCTGTTTTATAGTAGAAGTCTAGTGGCTTGCGTTCTGGGTGGTGCTAGACTTAACTTTACCCAGCTATTCATATAAGCTAGCTACTATCTATAATATTAATTAGTGACTATATTTCACAGGTTGATACCGATTTGCGTTAACATATATTCCGGCTTGCAACATACTACCACTGAGTATCTAAGGATGTATTACGTCTAAATATAGGTTCTAGCTCATTACAAGCTATAACATGGGTATGTTGATAGGTCACTATGAGGTATAGCAATATTACGTAATCACAGATTTGAATATCACATTTTCACGCATTTAGCGCTGTTTACAATACTTCGATCATAGTGAAGTGAGACTAGAGGAACATTTATTTTAGTCGCATAGACATTATTGACTATGGTATCTTAGAGCACTTGCTTATCGAGCTAGATGAGTGTACCTACTATCAGCTATCCAGTAATAGATAGAAATATTACGTATTAGGGCTACCAGCCCTTTATTTATCAGCATCTGAACTCTCTACCCGCATTTATAAGACTGATACCCGGGTAGCTGAAATAACCTGATAGATATATTTCAGTTATCTACTATTTAACCCTGTGGTCCAAATACCTTAGACCAGTACCCTGAAGATTTGTGTCACCCTTTATAGAGTGCCAAATTGAATGTATTTGTTGTGATATCACTTTGTTGGGGAAATCTTTCCCTTTATTTACCTTGTGTGGTTTAGTTACAAGAATTAGGTAACCTATGAGAATCTACATTTAGATCACTATTAATATGGTGATATTGAGGCCGAATCTTAATACTATGTGATCTAATTTATCGAGTACATTTCATAATTCTACCGGTGCAGTTTTTATCTTGTATGTCACTTAACCAAACAATTTTGTTTTTTTTAAATTTACTAATAAAAGTTATATTTTATTTATCCTGTTAGTGCGAATCTCACTATTTAGTCAGGGCACAGAGTGCTCTTCATGCATACTTTCGGAATATGGTTGTTTTCTTATAACCATTTTTCTATGTGGTTGTGTCTTATTATTTATGCATGAGCACCATTTCCTTTTTGTACATTGGGATTTTCTATTTACTATTCCCTACTATTATATAAAAACTATATATTGAAAAACATACTAGTTGTTTAATGACAATTTACCTAAATGCCAACTTCCAAAATGGAGGATGTAACCACAAACCTGGCAGAAACTCATCAATGGATTGTTTAAAAGGACTCTTGGACATGCGCACTAACATTCCTTGACAAAGCATACCAGCGAAACGTACGTCGGAACTGAACTGTTCTATATTGAGTTTTATTGCGTCTCTACACTAGCCAGGACACCTGGGGGCTTAGCGCTATTGTCTTGCTACTAAAGAGGTTTTGGTTTCAGCTGGTAACACTCCTGCTGATCCATTTACCTCTTTGCAAGTTTGGCGATTTGAAGCATTTGTTACAGCATATCTGCTTTTGTACCCTTACATTGTGGTGTTATCAAGGCTTATGTGACGCTTTTATATATTTTAAAATAAATTTGTATCCAAGTTTTGCCTAGTGTACTGTTTTCCCATCAGTATAAAGTGGGAGTGCGCATATCCTTGAGCTTAGTCGAAAGCTCCAACAAATGTGAGTAGTCATTTGTTACAAAACAACTACTTCCTCAAAGTGCCGTTACAGATTCACACTATGTTGCAATTTTCTGTTTCCTTTTTTATGGGATCTCACTGAGGAATGCTAACAAGCTGAAAAACTCATCCAGAGGACACAGACATATCCTTGATTCAGAACTTTATTTGGTTTTCCTTTTATGATTTTTGTTATCACATTTATTTCACATTTTTTTCTTTGTGATATTCGGTATATTTATTGTAATTGTGATATCACTTTGTTGGGGGAAATCTTTCCCTTTATTTACCTTGTGTGGTTTAGTTACAAGAATTAGGTAACCTATGAGAATCTACATTTAGATCACTATTAATATGGTGATATTGAGGCCGAATCTTAATACTATGTGATCTAATTTATCGAGTACATTTCATAATTCTACCGGTGCAGTTTTTATCTTGTATGTCACTTAACCAAACAATTTTGTTTTTTTTAAATTTACTAATAAAAGTTATATTTTATTTATCCTGTTAGTGCGAATCTCACTATTTAGTCAGGGCACAGAGTGCTCTTCATGCATACTTTCGGAATATGGTTGTTTTCTTATAACCATTTTTCTATGTGGTTGTGTCTTATTATTTATGCATGAGCACCATTTCCTTTTTGTACATTGGGATTTTCTATTTACTATTCCCTACTATTATATTTATGGTATAGGAAAAGCCAGAGTAGTGCCATTGTTCAATTTGTGTAGCATAAACTAGATAATTTAGATCTAGTGATGTCGTGAATTGTTCACCGGTGAATAGTTCCCGGCGAACATAGCTTGTGCGCGATTGCCGCGGCGGGCGAACATATGCGATGTTCGATCTGCCCCATATTCGTCATCATTGAGTAAACTTTGACCCTGTATCTCACAGTCTGCAGACACATTCCAGCCAATCAGCAGCAGACACTCCCTCCCAGACCATCCCAGCTCCTGGACAGCAGCCATTTTAGATTCATTCGGAAGCTGCTTTCTTAGTGAGAGGAGGGACAGTGTAGCTGCTGCTGATTTAATAGGGAAATTGATAGCTAGGCTAGTGTATTCAGTGTCCACTACAGTCCTGAAGGACTCCTCTGATCTCTGCTGTAAGGACAGCACCCCAAAAAGCCCTTTTTAGGGCTGCTTTTTTTTTTTTTTTCCTGTGTAATCTAATTGCAGTTGCCTGCCTGCCAGCGTGTGTGTCAGGCTCACAGCGTATACTGTGCCCACTTGCCCAGTGCCACCACTCATATCTGGTGTAACAGTAGTGTAAATAATTAAAAAAATAAAACCTTTTTTGACTGTGAAACATCAGTCTGCTAGTGTAATCTAATTGCAGTTACCTGCCTGCCAGCGTGTGTGCCAGGCCCACTTGCCCAGTGCCACCACTCATATCTGGTGTAACAGTAGTGTAAATAATTTTAAAAAATATATATTTTTTGACTGTTAAACATCAGTCTGCTAGTGTAATCTAATTGCAGTTGCCTGCCTGCTAGCGTGTGTGCCAGCCAGGCCCACTTGCCCAGTGCCCCCACTCATATCTGGTGTAACAGTAGTGTAAATAATTTTTAAAAAAAACTTTTTTGACTGTGAAACATCAGTCTGCTAGTGTAATCTAATTGCAGTTGCCTGCCTGCCAGCGTGTGTGCCAGGCCCACTTGCCCAGTGCCACCACTCATATCTGGTGTAACAGTAGTGTAAATAATTAAAAAAAACAAAAACCTTTTTGACTGTGAAACATCAGTCTGCTAGTGTAATCTAATTGCAGTTGCCTGCCTGCCAGCGTGTGTCAGGCTCACAGCGTATACTGTGCCCACTTGCCAGTGCCACCACTCATATCTGGTGTAACAGTAGTGTAAATAATTTTAAAAAAAAACTTTTTTGACTGTGAAACATCAGTCTGCTAGTGTAATCTAATTGCAGTTGCCTGCCTGCCCGCGTGTGTGCCAGGCCCACTTGCCCAGTGCCACCACTCATATCTGGTGTAACAGTAGTGTAAATAATTTTAAAAAATATATATTTTTTGACTGTTAAACATCAGTCTGCTAGTGTAATCTAATTGCAGTTGCCTGCCTGCTAGCGTGTGTGCCAGCCAGGCCCACTTGCCCAGTGCCACCACTCATATCTGGTGTAACAGTAGTGTAAATAATTAAAAAAAAAAACCTTTTTTGACTGTGAAACATCAGTCTGCTAGTGTAATCTAATTGCAGTTGCCTGCCTGCTAGCGTGTGTGCCAGCCAGGCCCACTTGCCCAGTGCCACCACTCATATCTGGTGTAACAGTAGTGTAAATAATTAAAAAAAAAAAAAACTTTTTTGACTGTGAAACATCAGTCTGCTAGTGTAATCTAATTGCAGTTGCCTGCCTGCCAGCGTGTGTGCCAGTCCCACTTGCCCAGTGCTACCACTCATATCTGGTGTAACAGTAGTGTAAATAATTTTTAAAAAAAAAACTTTGACAGTGAAACATCAGTCTTCTAGTGTAATCTTATTGCAGTTGCCTGCCTGCTAGAGTGTGTGCCAGCCAGGCCCACTTGCCCAGTGCCCAGTAGGAGGACCGACCAAGCATCTTTTTCCATCTCCCGGTTCCTAAAATCCATGCCATATACACGTCCTCTGGCGCCGCAACTGCCTCTGGGAACCTTACCATGGGTCACAGACCGCACGTCTTGTAATTCTCTGTCTGGGAAATTATATATCTATCAAATCTATCTATTTATCTTTCAAATCTATCTATCGTATCTATCAAATGTATATTGCATCTATTGATCTATCTAATCTATGTATCTATCAAATCTATCTATCTCGTGGCCGGACTGTTTTGTGACAGCCACTTGTGTTTCAGCCAAATGTCCGTTGGACAAATGTCTGTCGGACAAATGTCCGTCGGCTAAAAGTCCGGCCACGATTGCACGCGCAGTGCCCCAAATTTGAAGTAGGAGGACCGACCAAGCATCTTTTTCCATCTCCCGGTTCCTAAAATCCATGCCATATACACCTCCCCCGATAGGGGGAGTAACAGGTATTAAACGGATCAGAATAGTACTACTTAACACACCACTCATATCTGGTGGCACAGTAGATTGCACATGCAGTGCCCCAAATTTGAAGTAGGAGGACCGACCAAGCATCTTTTTTTCTCCCGGTTCCTAAAATTCATGCCATATACACATCCCCTGGTGCCGCAACTGCCTCTGGGAACCTTACCATGGGTCCCAGTCCGCACGTCTTGTAATTCTCTGTCTGGGAAATTATATATCTATCAAATCTATCTATTTATCTATCAAATCTATCTAACTATCTATCGGATCTATCAAATGTATATTGCATCTATTGATCTATCTATCTAATCTATGTATCTATGTATCTATCAAATCTATCTATCTCATAATTGTGCAAATGGACTGTTTGCGGTTGTTTGCGGAGCGTTAAACGGGGAGTTTGGTCTGTCACTGTGAAGCGGGCGTAACCCTTACACTACCTGATCAATACAACATCATACCTGATGTTTTAAAGCACGTTATTCCAAAAAATTTAGGAATGTTAGGTGATTTATGCCCTTTATGGATTAAAACCAGACTCTGCATCAACTATGTAATTTTCTGTGGGAGTTTTGCCATGGATCCCCCTCCGGCATGCCACAGTCCAGGTGTTTGTCCCCTTGAAACAACTTTTCCATCACTATTGTGGCCAGAAAGAGTCCATGTGGGTTTTAAAATTCGCCTGCCTATTGAAGTCAATGGCGGGTTCGCCCGGTTCGCCCGTTCGCGAACAGTTGCGGAAATTCGAGTCCGCCGTTCGCGAACGGAAAATTTTCAGTTCGCGACATCCCTATTTAGATCTAGCATGATGGACATGGAAGGCAACAGTAAACTGAGAAATGTTCTTATTTATTTATATACAAAAAGAGGAGTAAGAGTACTGGCACTAGTTCAGTGTATACAGGAATATATGGAACCAGTAAGTGTTCCGGTGCTATCCCACCAAGGATAATACTAATTGGAGAAGGAGAGGTAAGAGAACCTCAATTAAAGCTGGTGGTTAAGCAAGCACTCATTCCTGTGAAAAGTCAATTAAAAAGCAAAACTTTAATATATAATTTAAAATACCGGCCTAAATACCACAGAGTACCTATCAGTTAAACTAAGTCTCAATTGTCCCCCTGTTTCCTGGCCGATAGCAGCTCCCTCGGCTTCAGGTGACAGGGACAACGGACTACTAAAGTTAAAAACAATCACCAACATGCAACTAAGTGCACAAAAAATATATGAGCAGCAAACTAGTTTCGGCTGTACTATCAGCCTTTCTCAATGCTATGGACAAACCGAGGCCCGGGTGCCACCCCTTTAAATAGCACTATGCATCATCCTTTAACCAATCATCAGTTAGTGTGGGAACACTCCTACTTCTAATCCAATCCCTGTATATTGAGGGATTGTAAGATACACTCGCTTTATAATTGGTTCATAAATGATATATCATCTGTGTGATTAATAGTTACTAGAGCGATCTTATGTATTAAATGCTAATAGGTAGGTTCCTTTACTTCCCATATTGTCAGTCATTAATTCAAAAAAATATATTTATGTGTGTTTATTGAGATTTGATTATAATCAGTTGTAGTATTGAAGACATAATATTACTAATAAAATGCAGAACTTATCCCTTATACCAGTTACGATTCTAATATGGGACGCTTCTGTTTTTTATTTTGTGAATTACTCGTTTCGTTAGTTCAGTTAGGAGCGGCACGTAAATGAGCAGGTTCTATTGGTCTCTTGAAACACTCCCATTTCTAGCGTAATCCAATAAAACATCCATCTTTATGTGTAGGCAACGTGATGTCACATAGGTGTATTTGGAGATCCCTCATAGTATCTACATTGAATCATAATACCTTATATTATGCAGATCATTTTTATTGTCAGTGACTCACTCTCCCTTCAAAGAACACTTATACTTGGGGTTGTATAAAATTATAACTCGATGTGACTCGTAATTCAGGATTTCCTATTGGTCCACTTGACACTCCCACCTTGGGTATCGTCCATTCAGAGCGCCATGTTTTGTATACATGCAGGGCGTAGATTTGCTTTAATCTAGTAATGCCCCAATTGGTTTACATATTATACATTTTACAATTTTTAATTTTAATATTATGTCCAGGTTGTAAATAGACATTAAGCGTTCTAATCAGTGCATATATTTGGTGATAAAATGTCACTGGAAACCGGGAATCAATTTCAGCAGTAGGATGTCCTTATTAAAGTGACATTGATTTTTTCTTCTTATGTGTTGTCCTCCTATAGTTAGGATCGCTTTATCAGATTGCCTAAAGGTAATAGTATATTGGGGTTCGAGAGCGATATTTCTCAATTAATAGTGCCCACCTTTACAATGTTAATCAACCTCATATTAGATTAATATTCTCAACTATAGGTCATAAATAGAGATTTAGCTTCTAATGTTCAGTATGGCTTGACATCTAGACTGCATAATATTTCTCACATGTCATTACCTGTGATTACATTCATTATACTTTCTTAGTGTGAAAACACATATTAGTATTATGTAATACTGGGCATGTATTGTCCTCATATTAAGCAATTTTCTGGCATTCATTCTTTATAATTGAGCCAAAAAGTGTGTCAATAGCACATAGAGTTATTAGATTATGGGAAGGAATATAAATTATAGGTATGGGAAGTGTTATGGGCGGCAATTGAACACCCAGAAAATTTATTAGTTATTAAAAATAAACACACTATATTCTAAGATTAATAAATACCTATTGTCTGAAAATACCATCTCTCATTTGAGGTACCTGTTTCTAAAAAAAATTTCAGGTTGAACCTGTGAGTATCATATGTGGTAAAGAGGTGGTCACTGGTCAGATCAAAATTAGGTATGATTCGGTAACCAGAATATATTAGTTTATTCATTATAGTGGAAGAGACAAGTAGTAAAATAAATTGATGGATTATACCTGTTCTACATATTTAAATGTTTGTGATTCATAACACTTATTGGTGTATAAATTAAACTATAAGATAGTGTGACGAAGTATGATGATAGTCATATATTTTTATTATCTAAATTCTGTAAATATGGTTTTTAAAGAAATACCCAGAAGTTGTTAGCCTCATTCATGCCATTGGGTATGATTGTATTGAGTCTGAAGATCCAACCTGTTTCTTTTTGCAACAGGATTCTCTCACAGTTGCCTCCTCTAATTCCAGGTTTTATTTGTTCCAGACCCCAACATTTGAAAGAAACAGTTTTGCCTGAGTGAAATTGGAGAAAATGTTTAGCCACACTAGTTATTTGTTTGCCCTTTTCTAAATCTTTCTGTGCATTGCGAATGTTACTAAGATGTTCTGTCATTCTAATGTTCAACTTGCGTGTAGTCATACCTGTGTAAATTAGGTTGCATGAGCATGATAGACAGTAAATGACATTCTCGCTTTGGCAGTTGATGTGGCTTTTAATTTTCCAAGTTTTGCAAAATCTGTCTACTATGGTATCTTTTTTCACCATGTACTGGCAGGTATTACAATGCCCACAAGGTACAGAGCCTTGGTGGATGGGTTTCTTATGTCTATTTCTGTTAAAGTGACTATTTGTAAGATGGTCATTTAAATTGTTAGCACGTCTGAAGGTGAAAGACGGATTAGTTGGTAATAACATATTTAGTTTGTCATCACTTTTTAGAATGTGCTAGTGTTTTTTGATAATTGCTGTTACTTCATCACTTTGGCTGTTATAAGTGGATATGAATCTTGTCACATTTGTATCAGGTAATGTGGCCTTTTTTGGTCTAAGCAGGTCTGACCTATCTTTTGTTAGTGCTTTTTGATAGGCCCTGGCTAGTGATTTTTTGGTATAGCCCCGTTCCAAAAGTCTATTTCTTAATTCACCTGCTGCTTTCTTAAAAGCATCAATGTCTGAACTGTTCCTTCTTAATCTTAAATATTCGCCATATGGGAGGCTACGAATGGTGGATGGGTGATGATGGCTACTGGCATGTAGTATGTTGTTGGTCGCAGTTGGTTTTCTGTAAGATTCTGTTTCTAGTTTGTTATTTTGTTTCACAATGGTCAAATCTAGAAATTCAACTTTTTCCATACTAGTATTATATGTCAGATATAAGCCAAAAGAGTTGGTATTTAAAGATTCTATAAATTTTTGTAAGATCTCAGCTGGGCCTTCCCATATAATAAAGATATCATCTATGTACCTGGACCAGTGGGAGATGTATCGAGTGTATTGGTTCATGTTTTCATTGAACACTATCATCTCTTCCCACCAGCCCAGGTACAGGTTGGCGTACGTGGGTGCACACGAAGTACCCATGGCGGTGCCACATATTTGTAAAAAGAATTTATCGTCAAAGACGAAGTAATTATGTTTGAGGACGAATTTTAACAACCTGATGATGAAATCTTTGGTGGTCACTTCCATGTCTTGATCTTTATTCAAAAAGTGGGCAACCGCTTTTATACCCCATTCAGGACTTATACTTGTGTACAGCGATTCAACATTGCATGTTACCAGTAGTGAGTGTTTGGTGGTTTCTGTGTTTTGTAATTTATTGAGGATATGCATTGTGCCCTTTGTATGTGAAGGTAAAGTATCCACAAAACACCTGAGTCTAGAATCCACATATTTGCTGGCTTGTTCAGTCAGGGAACCCATACCCGAGACTATGGGTCTTCCCGGTGGCCAAGAAATGTTTTTGTGGATTTTGGGTAATAGGTACATCGTGGCAATTTTTGGTTTAGTAACAGTAAGGAACTTGTGTTCTTTAACATCTATGATTTTCTCAGACAGAGCCCCATCAATCAATTTATTGTAGTTTTCTGTGAAATTATCAGTAGGGTTACCCAATAATCTTTTATAGTTTTTAGTTTTAAGAAGTTGTTTCATTGCTTCTTCTACGTACATTGAAGTGGGCCATATAACTATATTACCCCCCTTATCACTATTTTTGAATTGGACATCCGTCCATGTTGTCATTTCTTTCATGGCCTCAAATTCTGACTTAGTCATATTGCCCCATGGAGTTTGGTATCTTGGATGGATATGATGTCATCACATACTAAATTCAAGAAAGTGATGGCTTGGGGGGAAATGTTACCAGGAGGAGTAAATTGTGGCTGTAATTTAAGAATCTTGCGCCAATTGTCAGTCTTAGGTGTGTTCATTGATTGATCAGTCAAATCCTCATTCTCATCTAATAGCGCTATAAGGTTATTCAATGCTATAATATCAGTCTGAGAAGCTAGATTTGGGTCATCATACTATGGAAATACTAGGGAAATATTTTACACCCAATGATGACCCAAATCTAGCTTCTCAGACTGATATTATAGCATTGAATAACCTTATAGTGCTATTAGATGAGAATGAGGATTTGACTGATCAATCAATGAACACACCTAAGACTGACAATTGGCGCAAGATTCTTAAATTACAGTCACAATTTAGTCCTCCTGGTAACATTTCCCCTCAAGCCATCACTTTCTTGAATTTAGTATGTAATGACATCATATCCATCCAAGATACTAAACTCTATGGGGCAAATATGACTAAGTCAGAATTTGAGGCCATGAAAGAAATGACACCATGGACGGATGTCCAATTCAAAAATAGTGATAAGGGGGGTAATATAGTTATATGGCCCACTTCAATGTACGTCGAAGAAGCAATGAAACAACTTCTTAACACTAAAAACTATAAAAGGTTATTGGGTAACCCTACTGATAATTTCGTAGAAAACTACAATAAATTGATTGATGGGGCTCTGTCTGAGAAAATCATAGATGTTAAAGAACACAAGTTCCTTACTGTTACTAAACCAAAAATTGCCACGATGTACCTATTACCCAAAATCCACAAAAACATTTCTTGTCCACCGGGAAGACCCATAGTCTCGGGTATGGGTTCCCTGACTGAACAAGCCAGCAAATATGTGGATTCTAGACTCAGGTGTTTTGTGGATAATTTACCTTCACATACAAAGGACACAATGCATATCCTCAATAAATTTCAAAACACAGAAACCACCAAACACTCACTACTGGTAACATGCGATGTTGAATCGCTGTACACAAGTATAAGTCCTGAATGGGGTATAAAAGCGGTTGCCCACTTTTTGAATAAAGATCAAGACATGGACGTGACCACCAAAGATTTCATCATCAGGTTGTTAAAATTTGTCCTCAAACATAATTACTTCGTCTTTGACGATAAATTCTTTTTACAAATATGTGGCACCGCCATGGGTACTTCGTGTGCACCCACGTATGCCAACTTGTACCTGGGCTGGTGGGAAGAGATGATAGTGTTCAATGAAAACATGAACCAATACACTCGATACATCTCCCACTGGTCCAGGTACATAGATGATATCTTTATTATATGGGAAGGCCCAGCTGAGATCTTACAAAAATTTATAGAATCTTTAAATACCAACTCTTTTGGCTTATATCTGACATATAATACTAGTATGGAAAAAGTTGAATTTCTAGATTTGACCATTGTGAAACAAAATAACAAACTAGAAACAGAATCTTACAGAAAACCAACTGCGACCAACAACATACTACATGCCAGTAGCCATCATCACCCATCCACCATTCGTAGCCTCCCATATGGCGAATATTTAAGATTAAGAAGGAACAGTTCAGACATTGATGCTTTTAAGAAAGCAGCAGGTGAATTAAGAAATAGACTTTTGGAACGGGGCTATACCAAAAAATCACTAGCCAGGGCCTATCAAAAAGCACTAACAAAAGATAGGTCAGACCTGCTTAGACCAAAAAAGGCCACATTACCTGATACAAATGTGACTAGATTCATATCCACTTATAACAGCCAAAGTGATAAATTAATAGCAATTATCAAAAAACACTGGCACATTCTAAAAAGTGATGACAAACTAAATATGTTATTACCAACTAATCCGTCTTTCACCTTCAGACGTGCTAACAATTTAAATGACCATCTTACAAATAGTCACTTTAACAGAAATAGACATAAGAAACCCATCCACCAAGGCTCTGTACCTTGTGGGCATTGTAATACCTGCCAGTACATGGTGAAAAAAGATACCATAGTAGACAGATTTTGCAAAACTTGGAAAATTAAAAGCCACATCAACTGCCAAAGCGAGAATGTCATTTACTGTCTATCATGCTCATGCAACCTAATTTACACAGGTATGACTACACGCAAGTTGAACATTAGAATGACAGAACATCTTAGTAACATTCGCAATGCACAGAAAGATTTAGGAAAGGGCAAACAAATAACTAGTGTGGCTAAACATTTTCTCCAATTTCACTCAGGCAAAACTGTTTCTTTCAAATGTTGGGGTCTGGAACAAATAAAACCTGGAATTAGAGGAGGCAACTGTGAGAGAATCCTGTTGCAAAAAGAAACAGGTTGGATCTTCAGACTCAATACAATCATACCCAATGGCATGAATGAGGCTAACAACTTCTGGGTATTTCTTTAAAAACCATATTTACAGAATTTAGATAATAAAAATATATGACTATCATCATACTTTGTCACACTATCTTATAGTTTAATTTATACACCAATAAGTGTTATGAATCACAAACATTTAAATATGTAGAACAGGTATAATCCATCAATTTATTTTACTACTTGTCTCTTCCACTATAATGAATAAACTAATATATTCTGGTTACCGAATCATACCTAATTTTGATCTGACCAGTGACCACCTCTTTACCACATATGATACTCACAGGTTCAACCTGAAATTTTTTTTTAGAAACAGGTACCTCAAATGAGAGAGAGGTTGGTATTTTCAGACAATAGGTATTTATTAATCTTAGAATATAGTGTAAGTTTATTTTTAATAACTAATACATTTTCTGGGTGTTCAATTGCCGCCCATAGCACTTCCCATACCTATAACTTATTCCTTCCCATAATCTAATAACTCTATGTGCTATTGACATACTTTTTGGCTCAATTATAAAGAATGAATGCCAGAAAATTGCATAATATGAGGACAATACATGCCCAGTATTACATAATACTAATATGTGTTTTCACACTAAGAAAGTATAATGAATGTAATCACAGGTAATGACATGTTAGAAATATTATGCAGTCTAGATGTCAAGCCATGCTGAACATTAGAAGCTAAATCTCTATTTATGACCTATAGTTGAGAATATTAATCTAATATGAGGTTGATTAACATTGTAGAGGTGGGCACTATTAATTGAGAAATATCGCTCTCGAACCCCAATACTATTACCTTTAGGCAATCTGATAAAGCGATCCTATCTATAGGAGGACAACACATAAGAAGAAAAAATCAATGTCACTTTAATAAGGACATCCTACTGCTGAAAATGATCCCCGGTTTCCAGTGACATTTTATCACCAAATATATGCACTGATTAGAACGCTTAATGTCTATTTACAACCTGGACATAATATTAAAATTAAAAATTGTAAAATGTATAATATGTAAACCAATTGGGGCATTACTAGATTAAAGCAAATCTACGCCCTGCATGTATACAAAACATGGCGCTCTGAATGGACGATACCCAAGGTGGGAGTGTCAAGTGGACCAATAGGAAATCCTGAATTACGAGTCACATCGAGTTATAATTTTATACAACCCCATGTATAAGTGTTCTTTGAAGGGAGAGTGAGTCACTGACAATAAAAATGATCTGCATAATATAAGGTATTATGATTCAATGTAGATACTATGAGGGATCTCCAAATACACCTATGTGACATCACGTTGCCTACACATAAAGATGGATGTTTTATTGGATTACGCTAGAAATGGGAGTGTTTCAAGAGACCAATAGAACCTGCTCATTTACGTGCCGCTCCTAACTGAACTAACGAAACGAGTAATTCACAAAATAAAAAACAGATGCGTCCCATATTAGAATCGTAACTGGTATAAGGGATAAGAACTGCATTTTATTAGTAATATTATGTCTTCAATACTACAACCGATTATAATCAAATCTCAATAAACACACATAAATATATTTTTTTGAATTAATGACTGACAATATGGGAAGTAAAGGAACCTACCTATTAGCATTTAATACATAAGATCGCTCTAGTAACTATTAATCACACAGATGATATATCATTTATGAACCAATTATAAAGCAAGTGTATCTTACAATCCCTCAATATACAGGGATAGGATTAGAAGTAGGAGTGTTCCCACACTAACTGATGATTGGTTAAAGGATGATGCATAGTGTTATTTAAAGGGGTGGCACCCGGGCCTCGGTTTGTCCATAGCATTGAGAAAGGCTGATAGTACAGCCGAAACTAGTTTGCTGCTCATATATTTTTTGTGCACTTAGTTGCATGTTGGTGATTGTTTTTAATTTTAGTAGTCCGTTGTCCCTGTCACCTGAAGCCGAGGGAGCTGCTATCGGCCAGGAAACAGGGGGACAATTGAGACTTAGTTTAACTGATACGTACTCTGTGGTATTTAGGCTGGTATTTTAAATTATATATTAAAGTTTTGCTTTTTAATTGACTTTTCACAGGAATGAGTGCTTGCTTAACCACCAGCTTTAATTGAGGTTCTCTTACCTCTCCTTCTCCAACTAATTTAATTATATCATTAAATTACCTCTTTACTCTTCGTACCTTTAGAAGAAAGTTATTTTTTTTCTACAAGAACATACCCAGAGAGGCTCACAAGCACCTATCTTGAACACTGTAAGGAAAGCACTGTTACAAACATTGCTGCAAACACTGATGCCATTTAATGCACACTCCTCAGTATTCCCAGGTTGCAGTCATGGAAAGTAGCTAGGTTTTAACAAAGCATATCATGAGAAAAATGAATATTTTAATTGGCTACTTTATAAAAAATTGTATGATCTATGGAAACCATTTTTTTTTCTTTGACTTCCTTTAATGATGTAGAACTGTATAACAAGGATTTAACAGTGGCAAGACAATTCCAGTGTTTTACATGCAGATTGTTCATACAAGTTAATTGATTTAGCTATATTGCCACCTGGTAGTGGAA
This sequence comes from Bombina bombina, assembly GCF_027579735.1. Lineage (NCBI taxonomy): Eukaryota > Metazoa > Chordata > Amphibia > Anura > Bombinatoridae > Bombina > Bombina bombina. The sequence goes on along the minus strand of NC_069508.1, from coordinate 95,957,626 downwards.
CTAATTATAAGTTATTAAGGGACAGATTACAAGTGGAGTGCTAAATATTAGTATTGTGAAAGCGAGATTACAAGTGGGGTGCTAAATATTAGTATTGTGAAAGCGATATTTGCGCTCCACTGAGGAATACCAGCGCACGCTAATATGCACTGGTATTACAAGTTGACAGCAATGCGAACAAGAGCTCTCGCTCGCATTGCTAAAAAGCATTGCACTCATGAAAGTACACTTCAATAGGCTCTCATGAGTCGTGAAGCGATGGCAGCAAATTGTAAATATATATCTATATGACTATATACATATATATGTATGTGTTAATATGTGCATATACTCATATTAAGAAGAAAAATGCAGTGTCACACTCCGTATATATAAAACAAACTTTTATTTCAAAAATAGTTTAAAACATGAGCTTTAAAGAATTGTGACAGCCTGCCACATGTATGGAGAGGAGAGCGCAGCACACGGGCTTACGCATTTCGGCAGATTGCCTACTTATATTAACACATAAATATATATGTATATAATCGTATACATAAATATTTAACATTTGCTGCCATTGCTGCACTACTGACCTCCTTCGCTGCGCAAGGTTCTCATACTGTGTCTAACAGCATAAAAGCAAAAATCCACAGCACCAGATGTATGAGGTATTTTCTTGTCTTTATTCTTAGCTTATTAAAAGCATATAGGCACACAGCAAGAACAAAATGCAACATTTCGGGTTATTCACCCTTAATCATGCTAATACAGGACACCTGTATGTTGCTACTTATATACCATATCCATTAACCCTTCCAACATCACTTATATTAAACAGCTATAGTACACATAGTGTGCTGCCACCTAGTGGCTAATACACAGTATAAATTATAAAAACAATTTTAAATACAATTTAAAATTATTGTCTGTGATATGATAAAATCATGCTGTATATTGCCTACTCAGAGATGGTTACATAATTCATCATATATATACATTTTTTACAGGAATACTGACATATCAATTTCCCTGTTAATACGTCTGGGTGTTACTGTTTCCAATTTATGTATCCAAAAGGACTCCTTCCTAAAAAAGCAGTAGCTCCCTATTGCCACCTCTTAGCAATGTACCTACGCTATCAATAATTTGCCATCTCAACTGGGATATACTGGGACCAGCTTCAAGAAAATGACAGGCCACTGGTGCCTTCATATCACCACATCTTATGTTAGACCTGTGGTGGCTAAAACTGTCTCTGATTTTCCTCACTGTCTCTCCGAAGTAAATTTTTGAGCATGGGCATTTTATTAAATAAACCACATATGTGGATTCACATGTATAAAAACAGTTTATTTTAAACTTTTTCCCTGTATGTGGATGTACAAACTCTTTACCCTTTATCACTGAGTTACAGCTAGCACAATTTAAACACAAGTAGGTACTATTGTTTTTGGAGGTGATGTAAGTTTGTTGTTTATTTTTGGCAGTCCCTATGTCATTTTTGACGACAAAGTCTTTTATGTTAGGGACACATCTATATGCCATAAGGGAGTATTGCTGGAATGCTTTCACTTCCTTATTGCATTTTTGTACTATGTGCCAATGTTTTTTCATGATCTGAGATATTTCTTGACTGTATGGGTTATATTGTGTAACACATACTAATTTATCATATTTCCCCTTAGGCTTCTGTGCTTTATTCATATTACCAACAACCTTAATTTTTCAGCCTCTACAAGCTTAGGAGGATAACCCCTTGGGATAAATCTATTAGCCATTTCATCTAGTCTTTGACCCACCAAATAACTCTCACTTACTATTCTTTGTACCCTCTCCATTTGGCTTCGGGGTAGAGAGTTCCTAAGTGTCTCATGATGAAAACTCCCATAGTTCAACATTTAATTTCTATCAGTAACCTTCCTGTATATGTCAATGTTTAAAATGCCCGTAGTTACATCCTTGTACACCTCTGTGTCCAGGAAAGCTATCTTTGTTTCACTGAAATTTAAAGTAAATTTCAAACCCTGTACCGCCTCATTGAGCTGGTCTAAAAATGCTATAAGGAATCCAATGTCCCCACCACACGCCAAATACATCATCTATGAAGCGGCACCAGGCAGCTCCATATTTTAAGAATAAACTCTTCTCATAGACAAATTTGTCTTCAAAGCAACTCATGAAAATGTTGGCGTATGATGGGACCCGATAGCAGTTTCTTTCAACTGTAGATACCAGTGGTCATCAAATAGAAAATAATTACAATATAAAACCATTCTCAATAGCTCCTCAAATAATTGTAAATGGGTTCCATTATAAACGCTTTTCTTTGCCATAGTTGACATAGTAGCTCCTATACCACTCTCATGTTTTATTGACGTGTATAAACTACTAATGTCTAACATGTATAGGATATATTTTGTGTTATCCAGTGGAAGATTTTTAAGTTTTTCTATGAAATCATTGGTGTCTTTGATGTAAGAGGTTGCTCTCATTACCTCTGGTTGTAAAATGTTTTCTAAATACACTGCTATGTTACTAAAGACTGATTCCATTCCTGCAACTATGGGGTGGCCCAGGGGTCTATTAGAATCTTTGTCTACTTTTGGTACAGTATATATTATGGGTGTCTTTGGCCATTCTGTGTACAAATATTGTGCAAGTTTTTTGTCAATAATGTCCCTATTGAGTGCTTTGTCAAGTATACCCTTAATTTCCTTCTGAATTTTAAATAAAGGATTGTGAGGGAGGATTTGATAAGTGTCTCGTAACTGACATGTAATTTCCTCAATATAATAGTTTTTATCTAAGACAATGGTAGCTCCACCCTTATCAGCCCTCCGCCCCACAATGATATCATTATCTAATAGTGTGGTAATTGCATGAGTCTGTTCCTTAGATATATTGTGTTTAAATTTCCAAGACTTCTTTTTTGTCTTTGATTTACGATTTCCAAATCACTGGAAACCATTCTCATTTATGTTTCCACATTATTATTGTTTGATGGAGGTAAAAAATTGTTCTTCTTGTAAAGACCCACTGCATTAAAAGTTAATTTTTCACTTTTACTTATAACTTTAATTGCATTCAACATATGCGTTTCATCAGAAAAAAATGCTTTAAGTTTCAAAGACCTAAAACACCTGAACATGTCCTTTTTAATCTCAAAGAAAATGATATCCATAGCTGGACAGAACGTAAGTCCTTTGTCCAGCAACTGGTACTCACTGTCCATCAGGGTGCAGACCGAAATGTTGATTACTGTTGATTCTTCTTCGTTTGGTATTTTTTCTGGGCCATCTCCCTCTTCGGTCGATTTTTGCGTCCTGCCCCTCCAATTCTGTTTGCGGCCTCCTCTGTGTTTTGTGGCATGCTCCCCTCGTCGCTGGATCCTAAAAAACTTGATCCCCTAGAGCTGTCGGTGCTAATTGAACTCCGCTGATCTTGTCTGGCTTGCTGGTGTGCCAAGTTGTTTCGGCCGGATCTTTTTTGTTGGTTAGTATCCCTCCGCCGCCAGGTCCTGGTTTCATTACACCACTTGTAGACGTTTCCTTGGGCATAATCCAAGTCGTCCCTTTGGAACGTCTGCCTCTTACGATCCTGCAGCTCTTTTTTAATAGCTGCAATCTTTTCATCCACTTCTTTAATTTTGTTTCCAAAATCTTCAACTGACAGCATTTGTTTAAGTTCCTCCTGGCTTTTATCGATTATAGCTTGCTGCTTCTCTATTTCTTTCTGCAGCGCTTCCACTGTTAGGACGATGATGTCATAGGAACACTTATTGAGAATTGCTTCGAATTTTTGACAATATTTAGCATTATCTTTGAGCAATGTTGTCCAGGTACTCATGCACAGACCCTGGGGATTCTTTTCACCCTATAATATTCAGCAAGAGTTATATTGTGTAGCTCCCATATCATATGTCTCTTTCTCAACTTTTCATATTCTTGTTTATTACGTTCCACAGGTGCCTCTTTTAGAAAGTCCCTGGACCCTCGTACCAAGGTGGTGATATGGGCAGTGTCCACCTCTGTATAGGTATACATTTGAGTGCTATCAGTTTTATGACTGTTTTCTATAGTGCTTTTTAATCCTCAAGGTAAGTGCAGGTATGTCATGCAGTAAAATACAATACAGTACAATACAGACAAACAGCACTGAACCAGGTGCAGGTGGTAGTGGACCACTGCAAACACCCCTCAATATAACCACAAAAGCAAAAAAAATGTAATAAGGAAATAAAACCATTCCAGCAATATCCCCTTATGACATATAGACGTGACCCTAATATAAAAGACTTGGTAGTCAAAAATGACATATGGACCGCCAACAATAAACAACAAACTTACATCACCTCCAAAAACAATAGTACCTACTTGTGTTTAAATTGTGCTAGCTGTAACTCAGTGATAAAGGGTAAAGAGTTTGTACATCCACATACAGGGAAAAGTTTTAAATAAACGGTTTTTATACATGTGAATCCACATATGTGGTTTATTTAATAAAATGCCCATGCTCAAAAATTTAATTGGGAGAGACAGTGAGGAAAATCAGAGACAGACTCAGCCAACACAGGCCTAACATAAGATGTGGTGATATGAAGGCGCCAGTGGCCTGCCATTTTCTGGAAGTTGGTCACAGTATATCCCAGTTGAGATGGCCAAATATTGACAGCGTAGGTACATTGAGAAGAGGTGGCAATAGGGAGCTACTGCTTTTTTTAGGAAGGAGTCCTTTTGGATACATACATTGGAAACAGTAAAACCCAGAGGTATTAACAGGGAAATTGATATGTCAGTATTCCTGTGAAAAATGTATATATATGATGAATTATGTAACCATCTCTGAGTAGGCAATATACAGCATGATTTTATCATATCACAGAAGATAATTTAAAATTGTATTTAAAATTGTTTTTATAATTTATACTGTGTATTAGCCACTAGGTGGCAGCACAATATGTGTACTATAGATGTTTAATATAAATGATGTTGGAAGGGTTAATTGATATGGTATATAAGTAGCAACATAACGGTGTCCTGTATTAGCATGATTAAGGGTGAATAACCCAAAACTAGCAGTATTTATTGCTCTACTTGTAATCTGGCCCTTAATGGGTTATTATTTATATTATGTTATAGATTTGTTCAGTATGTTTATTAAAGGGACAGTAAAGTAATGAAATCTAAAACAATTTTAAACAACTTCCTCATTTCTGCATGATAATCTACCACTGATAATCTTTATATTGCCCTTTTTCCTTTTTATTGACCTGGCTTTTCTCAACAACCAATGTGTAAGTTTAAAGTGGCATGAAATTCCTTTTAAATTGCTTTAAAATACAGATTAGACACAAACATTACCATTTGAGAAAGTGGATAGCAGGTAAACACCAATATGGTCTAATTATGAACTGTCCATCCTTCTGGACTAATGGGGTTGCTCTGGATCTCATATGTGCATGATGGGGCTGGGGAGGGGTCTCATGGAAGTACAAGGAAAGTACACAGGAGTGCTCTGGTGTCAAATGTGGGCATAAAATGGCTGCACCTGGATTTGCTTAAGATTAGCATGTACAAAATAGGGCTCTAGGGGTAGGCTTAATCTTGATATGTACATAATATAGCTGCAGCAGGCTTTGCTCAAACTTGGTTTGTACATTATATGGCTGCAAGGGGCTTTGCTCAAACTTGGTTTGTACATTATATGGCTGCAGGGGGCTTTGCTGAAGCTTGGTTTGTACATTATATGGCTGCAGGGGGCTTTGCTCAAACTTGGTTTGTACATTATATGGCTGCAGGGGGCTTTGCAGAAGCTTGGTTTGTACATTATATGGCTGCAGGGGGCTTTGCTGAAGCTTGGTTTGTACATTATATGGATTGCGGGAGCTATACTGAAGTTTGATATGTACATAATATAGCTGCAGTGCATGTACAAAATATGACTGCAGATGGCTTTGTTGAAGCTTGGTATGTACATAATATGGCTGAAGATGGCTTTGCTGAAGCTTGGTATGTACATAATATGGCTGCAGATGGCTTTGCTGAAGCTTGGTATGTACATAATATGGCTGCAGATGGCTTTGTTGAAGCTTGGTATGTACATAATATGGTTGCAAGGGGATTTGCTGAAGCTTGGTATGTACATAATATGGCAGCAGGTGGCTTTGTTGAAGCTTGGTATGTACATAATATGGCTGCAGATGGCTTTGCTGAAGCTTGGTATGTATATAATATGGCTGCAGATGGCTTTGTTGAAGCTTGGTATGTACATAATATGGCTGCAGATGGCTTTGTTGAAGCTTGGTATGTACATAATATGGCTGCAGATATCTTTGCTGAAGCTTGGTATGTACATAATATGGCTGCAGATGGCTTTGTTGAAGCTTGGTATGTACATAATATGGCTGCAGATGGATTTGTTGAAACTTGGTATGTACATAATATGGCTACAAGGGGATTTGCTGAAGCTTGGTATGTACATAATATGGCTGCAAGGGGATTTGCTGAAGCTTTGTATGTACATAATATGGCTGCAAGGGGATTTGCTGAAGCTTGGTATGTACATAATATGGCTGCAGATGGCTTTGCGGAAGCTTGGTATGTACATAATATGGCTGCAGGTGGCTTTGTTGAAGCTTGGTATGTACATAATATGGCTGCAGATGGCTTTGCTGAAGCTTGGTATGTACATAATATGGCTGCAGATGGATTTGCTGAAGCTTGGTATGTACATAATATGGCTGCAAGGGGATTTGCTGAAGCTTTGTATGTACATAATATGGCTGCAAGGGGATTTGCTAAAGCTTGGTATGTACATAATATGGCTGCAAGGGGATTTGCTAAAGCTTGGTATGTACATAATATGGCTGCAAGGGGATTTGCTGAAGCTTGGTATATACATAATATGGCTGCAAGGAGATTTGTTGAAGCTTGGTATTTACTTAATGCAGCTGTTGGGAGTTTTGATGAAGCTCGGTATGTACATATTACAGCTGCAGTCTTTTTTCCTGAAGCTTGGCATGAACATAATGGGGCCACAGGAGGCTACTGAGTGGTCTTATTTAGACCATATAGAACTTCTGCATTCTGCTCTGGAGTCTAACATGGACATAACAAAACTGTAGGGGATTGTGATCTTATGGACATATTGGGGGCATCAGATGGCAGCTCTAAAGGTCTGATAAGTACATAGCGGGGTTGTAGATGCTGTTCTTTTTAAGATGTGGGCTTACTGGGGCTGCAGGACTCTTTTAGGCAATAATAGAGGCATTGTAGGGCTGCAGGTGAATGATCTGGGGCCATGTGTGAGCATAATTTGATCCCAAGAGGCTGCTGCTGAGTCCTATGTGAGCATAACTGAACTGCAGGGACAGTCATTTGTTCCAATGTATGATATTGGCATACACTAGCATAATGGGGCTGCAGGGCACATATATCCTGTGTGATGTAGTGATTTAAGTAGAATTAAACGCTGCAGTGCAGGGCCATGCACTGGTCTGAGATGTGACACTGACATATGTCTGGCATTAGGAACTGTATGCATCTGGTCTAAGGATTGATATTGCATATAGCTGTCATAAGGTGGGGAATTAAACAGGGGTAAATATCTGATCTGTGGTCTGGTCTGTGGAGTGGAATTCAGCTGTAATAAAGGTATTCCTGGGACTTACATAGTAGGTAGGTGTATAAATCATGTGCATATGCATACATTGTATTCATTGTTTTTTATTCTCAATATGTCCCTATGAAAGTGTAGTTTCTATAGACAATATTATTATTAATACAGTATTAATTATTGCATGTTGGATGTGTGCACTAAAATAAACTACTTTTATGTTTGTGGTTAAACATGATGTAGACAATGCACCAAGAAATGTATGAATTTAGAATGAATACTGAATCTGTAAAATTCTTTTTCAAATGCAAATATTTATTTGGAATGCAATATATTACAACATATAGATTGTTGGTTTTTTGATAATTCCTCAAATAAAAATCACACACGTACACAGATTATGTATTAACAGCTTCCCGGTATATAGAAAATTACAATATAATCTATGTAGTCTTCCTGAGAAAGAATAAAATGCATTGTCTTTTATGCACATGGGGATGATTCACATGAACAGGCCGTGTGAGCTTGAATCTTATCAGAGAAATCTTCAGATTTATCCAGGTGAATTTGCTCATCAGCCAGGTCAAGAGTTGCTTCTGCAAGAGAGAAGTTACGTTAATCCACAAATAATCCAAAATGACCATAAATCTCTTGCTTAGTAAAGGGATAGTCCAGCCAAAATTGTAATCCACATGGATGTATTTCAGTTTTAGCAGTGTATTTAACCTTTTACCGCCGTTATGGCATTGTATTCCATCCAAACAGTGCTGGGCTTTAGCGCCGTTAGGACGAAATACAACGTCATAGACAGCGCTACCTGGATGTGATCGCAGTCTGGAGGGCATGCCTAGCATCATAGGGATGCCCCCCTGACCCAATACCATAATTGAAATCTCGCGATAATGTCCGATGTAGACATTATGACCCTGTCATGAAAGGGTTAAGCATTAAATGCAGCACTTTCTCAGAGAGCCTAAGGTGCTTGTACTATCGGATAATTACTCCATTTGTTAATTGCTTAAACAAGCAAAAGGTAGGGAACAGCAGCCAAAACAAATAGGCACAGGAGCCAGGAAGCAGCCACCTCATCCACATCAAATGAAACTCCAAAAGAAAGGGTGCGCCAGCCTTTGCCGTTTAAAGTAAAATGACCTTTATTGTGCCATGGTCCACAAAGCAAGCAACGTTTCAGACCTACATTAGGTCCTTAGTCATGGCTATCTGTGTATGCAGAGACTGCCTTTATACAAGTAAACAGGTGTAAAACAATTACACTGGTACAAATCAACTGCACATTAATTGTACAACAGCGCCATCTAATGCTGACAATTTTTATAACATTCAAAGAAGGTATTTCTTATCTTAAGCAGGCACTGCGTATAATGTGTATTGACAACATTTCAAAAAGGCACAATTAAAACATATACATACAGTCCCTATACATATAATAAAAAAATGAGACTCTATATTTGCATTATCAAAAACAATCATGATAAGACAGAATCCAGAAATAATCCTAGTAGCAGAATAGCAACCATCATATATACAAAAATGCAGGTACAAAAGATATGAACAGCACAAGGATACATGCAGTATCGTCACATTTTATTGAAGCTGGCCATAACATCAGCCAATTACGCTTCCAAATTATAGAAAGAGTAAATATCCCCAGGAGGGGTGGAGACAGAGAATTTCTCCTTAAGGTCAGGGAAATGTTTTGGATTAACAAACTACAAACTTTGAAACCTAAGGGTCTAAATAAAGATTTTGATTGGCCTCTCTTTAGGTTAACATTCTATCTGATATAAATGTTTAAGATTGCCCATACAGGCTAAAAATTCAAAATTTAAAATTGACATATAAGGTATTCAGAATGTTTGCACAAATTACATACATCAATATATTCTTGGGCTATCTGTATATATCCTTGCGCTGTTCATATCTTTTGTACCTGCATTTTTGTATATATGATGGTTACTATTCTGCTACTAGGATTATTTCTGGATTCTGTTTTATCATGATTGTTTTTGATAATGCAAATGTAGCTTCTAATTTTTTAATTATATGTATAGGGACTGTATGTATATGTTTTAATTGCGCCTTTATGAAAATTTGTCAATACACATTATACGCAGTGCTTGCTTAAGATAAGAAATACCATCTTTGAATGTTATAAAAATTGTCAGCATTAGATGGCGCTGTTGTACAATTAATGTCAGTTGATTTGCACCTGTGTAATTGTTTTACACCTGTTTACTTGTATAAAGGCAGTCTCTCTGCATACACAGATAGACATGACTAAGGACCTAATGTAGGTCTGAAACGTTGTTTATTTTGTGGATCATGGAACAATAAAGGTCATTTTACTTTTAACGGCAAAGGCTGGAGCACCCTTTCTTTTGGAGTTTTATTTGTTAATTGCTGATATAATACGAGCCCCCACTGGCGCTCTGAGGGACTGCAGTATTTAAAATGCTAGTGCACTGAGAATATCCAGCTATGCTTCACATGCACGTGTAAAGAAAAAATGTTGTCATTAAAATAGTTATCACTTTTAATGGAAGCAATTTTGCCAATTCATATATATTGCAAATATGTCTCTATTCACACATGTAATTCATTAATGTGCATTTACATTTTGACCGGAATGTCCCTTTAATGAAGAATACAACATTTTAAGTACAAGAATCAACTCAAGATTAACTGCAAATGGACTAATGGTTTTATTTATTTATCTTATTAGGGTATTTCACTATGCATTGTGCTCTGTTAACATTATCTTGTCAGGGTAAAGGTCAATGACATAATATATATATATATACTAATATATATATATATACGTAAATGAAATAATATAAAAAGGATGTGTGTATATATGAAGCCGTCTATTTTATCAGATGTGCTGTAGAATAGAAATTCTGATGTCAGGATTTAACGCAAAACCCCCTACAAGCTGATTTTGGCTAGGTAAATGCACGTTTATCAGGATTGGAAATCAGCATAGCCTTTTGAAGCACGACCCCTGCGGTGTAAAATACACAGACATTTTCCAAAAGGAACTAACTCAGTGACCATGCTCATTTGACTATATGCAGAGTTTTATGACTCTAAGACATTTGGTCTACCCCAATTTAATATAGTCACTTAGAGGAATGTTGGGGAAGTAATTTTGAAAGAAAACAGAGTTTGTGGCTTGAGACAGGACCAAAACCATTTGCTCCTTAATTAAAATTACAAGCATACCTTACCATCATACAGTTAATAAAAACATAAATGTCTAAGGCTGTTGATTTAGGAGATAATGAGATGGGAATTCACAGACTGGAATCAGGATACCATTTGTCTTCCAACTGAAAAGGTGTAATAGGATCTCAAATGTAACATGTTTTATGAGAGTTTTCAGCATTTGCACTTAAGTGCAGGGGACACCATGTAGTAAATGGGAGACAGGGAGTCTGAAGTTACTGAAAGGGCAGTGAAGGCCTTGGGAAACAAAAGACAGATGCTGAGGTGTGACTCTGAAACTCATTAAAACAGATAACAAATAAACATTTTTTTTCTCTCTATTTGAATGCATGCCCCAGAATGTATTAAATATAGAAAGTTGGGAAATTGTCTAATTCTCTATTATTACATGGGTATTTGCTAAGCTGGGAGGTAACTGTTTTAGTCAGTCAAAAATGTTTAATAACCTCTGTGTTTTTAAGAATATAAATAAATATTTGTGGACCTAAAAGTAAATGATTAATAATACTTAAAGGGACACTGTACCCAAAATTTTTCTTTAGTGATTCAGATTGAGCATGAAATTTTAAGCAACTTTCTAATTTACTCTTATTATCAAATTTTCTTCATTCTCTTGGTATCTTTATTTGAAATGCAAGAATGTAATTAATTAGATGCCGTCCCATTTTTGGTGAACAACCTGGGTTGTCCTTGCTGATTGGTGGATAAATTCATCCACCAATAAAAAAGTGCTGTCCAGAGTACTGAAACCAAAAAAAAGCTTAGATGTCTTCTTTTTCAAATAATGATAGCAAGAGAACGAAGAAAAATTGATAATAGGAGTAAATTAGAAAGTTGCTTAAAATTGCATGCTCTTTCTGAATTACAAAAGAAAAAATTTGGGTACAGTGTCCCTTTAATCTTATTTCAGATGGACCATAGACATACGAATGCTTAAACCATTTCTGATAATTGTTTCCATTTCTATTGCAGGCATCAATTCATATATGCAGAAATTGTCGGAGACATAGAACATATTATATTAAGTGAAAGAAAACATATTAGAATATATAAATGCCATTAATTTCAGAATAATTGGCAGTATAAACTAATATAATACAATATAAATAATGTTAGACACATGTCTCATATTAAAATGACCAGAGAGGTAATATAATATTACCCAGCTGCGATTGGTATTGCAAACTTATTAATATGAAGAAAATTATGGTAGTTATTATACATTTAAAGAAAGATGTTTAAATGTATAGCTGTATTTTTTTTTTGTCATGCTGCATTTGTTTGTGCTGTCTAATTGTAATGCTGCCACCCGGTGTTGCCATGAGAGAACTACAGCCAGAAAGCATTTAGGCTGTTGGAAATGGGATATTCAGATTATCCAATAGAGGGACAAGGTTTCGAAGGGCCACCCATATTTCACACCAATAATTACACTATATAGTGCTATGCAGGAAAAGGTGGAAGAAAGACTGGCTGCAGAGTTTTGTAACTGGCTGAAACTGTTTTGCGTGGGACACAGTCAAACTATAAAAACAAAGTGGGCCATATTTCTCCTATTCCATTGCAATTACACTTATTTTATATGAGGTGTGAAAAATCTTGAAGCTGGATATCATTTTGGTAACGTATATATAGAGTATAAGAAAAGGGCTGCTAATTACATGTGATATTTTAAAGTCACTGCAGTTTAAAGATACAGTTTTCTGGGTTTTGTAAGATAAGTCATATGCATAGCCTTTACAGTTAATAGATTTAAAGAAGCAGTGTGTTTTTCAAGTTAGCATTTCACAGCCTAGGTATTGTTTAAATCTGTGTCTGGCTAAGTAACTCATCTATGCAAGTTCTGATATTGTCAGTTAATTTTGTATTAGGATAAATTGCAGTTAAATAGCATAATATATATATTATCCTATTGCCAAAGAGCACAGTTTAAAAATTGTATTGCTTGGATGTTAAAAGATTTGTAAATAAGGCTGGTGTTTAAGAGAAGCTGATATATTATTGCATAGCATATTTAAATAGTTTTCAAGCGCATATAATATTATTTCATATTTCTTTTATTGCAAATATATTTCAAAAATGTTCATGGATATTAACTAAATAAAAGAGTTCAGGTATTTATATTAATTGTATGGTCTAGTAGATGCATGGTTGATTAGGGTTTCTATTTTTAAGGAAAATTATTATAAGATTGTGTTTATAACCCTGCCATAAACTGATATATTATTTGGATAGCACTACTAAGATTTTCATAAATATACTGACAATCTAACCAAGATGTTTTTATTTCAAAGTTGTTTACTTGTTTTGGTTGTTGAACTACAATACTATGTAACAGCATAAATATAATTGTCTAGGGAATTAATGCAGCTTTAAACTTACCAGAAGGAAGACAGTGGAAACCAGTAGTGACCTCTGCAGTCTTAACTGGGGAACATCCCTTGAGACATTGTAAAACTGGACGAACTGAATAACATTTTGCATTTTCTCCATCAAGTCCTACTGGTTTGTCAAATTTCACCAGAGAGTGCTTAACTTTGCAGTCTACAAAACAATGTAATAATTTGTATGTGAATATTACATGTTATCATTAATTTAAAACTCTAAAATGTAAGAATGTTTCATGCAGTTATCCTTCTATACATTATTCTTTTCAGTAAATGAAACAAATAAAAAACTAAATTAAACAGATTTATTTCACCAAGTGCATTTCTCATTGTTGCTGTGTCCAAGTTCAAGAGATTCTACTATATCCTAGGTTGTGGTTATTTATTATTAAAATAACATTTTTGTATTTTATTTGCAATTGGTAGGTACACCTGTGAAGTAATATACCATTACTGTTTTCTTAAAAATAGGTTGGTGTTATCTATTGTCTTAGAAATAGAAATTATATATAGCATATGTTTAAAAAATACTATTTAACAGTTCTAGCATTTCAAAAGACAATATAGATATTGCTTAAGGACATAAGATCCCTGAAACGTCAATAAATACTGTGACACTTTTTGTCTAAAATCCTTGTAAGTGCGTCATTCTGTTTACATACTTAATTCATTTTTGTACCCAGGTTGCGGGCTCTGGGAGGGTGGATTCATTTTTTTAAATTTGTTTATATATATAATTAAATATTTTATTAGATCGATAGATAGATATTACAGATATATATTGCAGCAGTACATATACGTTATATACCTTCAGAGCATCTTTCTGAATTCAGAATCCATGAATGACCAAAGCTCACAACATCTTTGGCAACATAACCATCAGGTGTCTGGAACTCCTGTTCATTTTCATCATCATGGCGACCACACAATCCACAGGTCTTGGCTTTCATCCAAATAGCAGTTCTTACCTATATATTTACAAAAATTGTTTGATGAATTTTAAATGTCATAAGTCTAGAATTAAGGATGTGAAAAGGATAGTTTTACAATAATTGACTAATTTAAGGCCATAATTATCTTGACCTCTTGTATTTAATACATATTTTCTAATTTAGTAAAAGCTATAATGTGATATAAAGTTGATGGGTAGGGTGTGATGGACTAATTCTCTATGGCACCTTTTTACAGAAATGTAAGCTAATGCATTCCATGAGATAAAGTAGTAACAAATACAATAAATTAATTGAAAAAAAAATAATAATCCTTCAATATGTATGAAGTCTGTCCAATTAATCATGCTTACACTATTGATATGTGTATGGGAAAACTAGATGGGTTTTCTGGAAGTTATGTGTGTCCAAATCCATGTTATAGTTGACTTAGGACAATTAGAAAACATACCAATTCTAAGTAAAATTTATTTTATTGGATGCCACAGGACATACATAATTTAGAACTTTAACATTACTCATCCCTTAATGAGACTTATTGCCCAATCAGGATCTTGGATCTTGAAACTTATGCTGCTGTGACGTTGTACACCAATGAGAAAATACATGTTCCATTATCACTTTAAAGGATGTGTCTTTGTTTCTAAAACAAAATCTAGTTCAAACTAAAGCAAGCTATAAGCTGTGTAACATACTCAGAATAGATATCTACAGACATCATTCATTTTATGAAAGATTCCTTTACCATGCAGAAAATCTTCCTGTACAAAACATTCATCTAATGAAGTATATTTTACATAATAAAAAATATGATGCTTGGACTTTTATGTTATAAACAATTACCTTGATATTTTCACCATCATAATGAAGAGCTTCAATACCATATTCTGGGGCTAATACAGACACACCAGTTTCCTCCTTAAGAATCAGGACAGATGGATCTGAAAACAGATAAAGATCATATTTTATCTCTAATTACATATCCTTAGGATAATTCTTTTTAATGCTTAAACTGTTTAATGTTTTTTGGATTCTTACCAGCATGTGATCTATATGGAAGGTTTTCTTCAGATAACTCTACACCATTTATTTTCATTTTCAGATTGTTCTCTACATAATATAAGTCGATGTCACTACATAGACATAAACACATATATATCAGTATTGAGGAATTAAAACCAGATATAGATATGTAAAAGATATATTTACATAAGACAACCATATATAATGTTGTTTAGTGTTTTGTTGCTAGTCCGTTATATTGAAAATCCAAAAAGGGTAAGATATAGGTGTAGTTAGATTAATTGTGGTGATATTTGATGGCACTACGGTTACTGTGTATTCGGAGCAAACTAACCATTCAGAAAATATTAGTTGACCTTTATTAGAAATGTAGACATACTCATTGATTCTTAGGACCTACAAACATTTGCTCTTTATATAGTTTCTATTTGTCCTACAACAAACTAGACAGTTACCCTCATAGTCTTCTTACCTGTTAGAAATTGCAGAATCCAAAATGTTTACAAATTTAGGACATCTTAAAGGCAAATGTTGGTCTATTTACTTTTTAAACATGTTTTTGTTTATGTGCCTGCCTTGTCCCCTTACCTGGCATCTGGTCATTCTGGTATCCTCACTCAGCTGATGAAGATTTGACAAAAAATCCATAGCCCAGTTAGTAGACATTTTATATCATTAAGTAGATATGAGGAGTGGATGGATCCATATGACCAGATATAGATTGAAGAGAGATAACATAAAACCACCCAATTTAAAATCATATAATAAAAACAAGCTTTTAATTATGTCCCTTTCAAGAAAAGACATCTACCAATTTGTCAGGATCAGAGAAAGGTTCATGAGTGTGTAAACCATGCATTTTATGGTTTATAAAACAAGTTCTACTTGCAATGTGGAAGATGTGGTCAGATTAACAGCAATCATCTTTTTCCATGTGTAATTGGTAAGCCAGAATGATCATACTTAAAATTTGACCCTTTTCTGGCTTTTGTAGGACTGTCTTGCACATCGATTGTCTTCAAGTATGCAGCGTTACAAGCACTGTCAAAGAACTAGTCTATGTATCTCACTATCCTGCAGCTAAAAAAGACCTATAAAAAAGTACAGGAAAATAGAAGCCATATATTTTCTTAATATCTTAACTTTAGTCAGTAGAATTTTTCTGACAATAGACTGTTTAAATGCATGAGCATGTTTGCTATTGATCTCCATACAACTTCGGACCTATGAAGACTGGGTTACAATTCTGTAAGATTTTTAAATAAATATCTTTAGAAATAAATGATCAAATTACTGGCTCCACATAAATCTAAAACATTAACATAGTACATTTCAAATACTGAACCCAAAGATACTCATTCCATATGATACCTTTAGGAGTGACTTATGAAAAGTATAATTTTTCTAATTCTCAGACAGGACATGATTCCTCAAAAAGCAAACCATGTTTAATGGAAATCATAAACTCACAACTACCAAGTCTTTAGAGCAAAAGCCATCCAAAATGTAATTGAAAAGAATAACTTTATAATCTGAACTACAAACCATTTTCAGCACAAAAATGTGCACACAAGATAATATACTAAAAAAACATTTTACCAACTTTTCATTTTTCTGTTTATTTTTCTATAGTCCGCCCATTTTTTCATCTTTAATACCAAAGATATCAAGCCATTCTATTATTCTCCACTGCCCTGTAAAACTACATATCAAAAACAATACAAAAATGTTAAGGTTCTTTCTTGTCCCAAATTATGTATCTCAACAACAAAATAAAGCACTGAGACTTCCAATCCTGCCAGTTCCTAAGGCAACTACTCTATGTACCTGATGCCAAGGACGTCTTTGCTAAAGCTGCTAATCTTCCCATACCAGGGGGCACTACGTATTTGGGCATTCCACTCCTTCTGACACCTTGTTCGGAACCAACTGCCGAATTGTATTCCACTGAAAATGACACAAAACATCAGCAGTTGGATATCACATTACAGAAACGAGCCTGTAAATGTTTTTTTTTTTTTTTTAAATAAATATAAGAAACCCAAATGTCTCAGAAGCTTTACTCATGGAAGCTGACTTGAAGACAATTGGTACAACTCAACGAGATGTTTCCTTATAAAAAATATTTTAGACAGTATGTTGGTGTATTTTGCCCATTTCCTTCAAGTTTATAAACTAATAGAAAGATAGTCTTAAATATTGTTGGAGCAAAATGCTGCTCGATGTGATTTAGATTATTAAATTCAAACTTCTTTCTCTGTTCCTTGGATACCAAAATATGAAAAAAGGGAAATGCTTTGTGTTCAGCAATATGAAAAGGCCCATCATCTATGTTAATCTAATTCCTTCAATATCTTTTTTTATCAAGAGAACTATTTATTTTTTCCGGTAGCTTCTATCTTCAGAATAGTTGTTGTGAAAAGTGTATATAGGAGCGCCTACAGGCTAAGGTATATCACAGGGCTTAAATAAGGTCAAAGGGTGGTAGGAGGAGCAGCTAGAATAGTTAAAACAGTTCTGACCAAATGCTCGTATAAAATCGTTTTAATCAATAAGGTAATAAACAATCATCTTCTATATTCCAATGATGTCACAATCTGGACAATACAATGGAATTACAAATATAAATGCAATAGAACACACTAATAAAATTCTCGATACAATGTCGATATGATATAAAATACAATATAAAATCTAAAATGTCTGAGCTTGTTGGCTACAGATTGAAGATGCACTAGTTCCACAGATTAATAGTGTTAATCCTTAAAGAACCATAAATGGTGATAAATAAAAAAGACTAATGACAAAAATCAAATCTCTTATTATCAAATTTGGAGCGATAATGAATGCAACTAGATTCACAGATGGTCTAGTTGAATTTGATACAATAATTTAAAGTTTGTCTGTAATTAAACCAAAAAGAAGGGATAGTGTCTATTGGTGAAACCAGTGAATAAAAACACTCAAAATAGTGTCCAATGAATCAGAAAAATAAAATGCAGTCAAACAGAAAATCACAATTTGCCAAAAACAGTGCTTAATCAATAATGTGAATCCTAACAAATAATGAGTCCTAACAAAATATACTCTACGTGATCCTGTCCTAAATTCGAACAATACCGGTATGTTCTAGTGTCACTTATCCGCTTCTCTAGCGGTATTCAAAACAACAATAATAAAAAACAACTAACAAATCATTGACATAAATTCTCTAGTGGCTGGTGAAATCAAAATACCCCGGGGGTGAATCCTAAATAATCCTAAAATCCTAATATGATGTGGCTAATAATACAATGGAGTCAAATACAAAACATTACAAACAATAAATACGTGTTGGATAGATCCTGAATTAAATGAAAAAAAGTCAAAATAAAGTCAAAAGTGTTTTGATGTTCCTCGATAGGGTCCGAAATGGCCAATAATCCTGGGAATATGATAATCCAAGTGATTGCTGTACAAAACAATCCTGAAAAAGAAAAACAAAGTGCACTAAACAAAAAAGCCTATGGGGTTTCAGATCATTGGTATAACCTAATGGGGTAAGTTTGTTTACCAATGATCTGAAACCCCATAGGCTATAACCTAATGGGGTAAGTTTGTTTACCAATGATCTGAAACCCCATAGGCTTTTTTGTTTAGTGCACTTTGTTTTTCTTTTTCAGGATTGTTTTGTACAGCAATCACTTGGATTATCATATTCCCAGGATTATTGGCCATTTCGGACCCTATCGAGGAACATCAAAACACTTTGGACTTTATTTTGACTTTTTTTCATTTAATTCAGGATCTATCCAACACGTATTTATTGTTTGTAATGTTTTGTATTTGACTCCATTGTATTATTAGCCACTTCATATTAGGATTTTAGGATTATTTAGGATTCACCCCCGGGGTATTTTGATTTCACCAGCCACTAGAGAATTTATGTCAATGATTTGTTAGTTGTTTTTTATTATTGTTGTTTTGAATACCGCTAGAGAAGCGGATAAGTGACACTAGAACATACCGGTATTGTTCGAATTTAGGACAGGATCACGTAGAGTATATTTTGTTAGGACTCATTATTTGTTAGGATTCACATTATTGATTAAGCACTGTTTTTGGCAAATTGTGATGTTCTGTTTGACTGTATTTTATTTTTCTGATTCATTGGACACTATTTTGAGTGTTTTTATTCACTGGTTTCACCAATAGACACTATCCCTTCTTTTTGGTTTAATTACAGACAAACTTTAAATTATTGTATCAAATTCAACTAGACCATCTGTGAATCTAGTTGCATCCATTATCGCTCCAAATTTGATAATAAGAGATTTGATTTTTGTCATTAGTCTTTTTTATTTATCACCATTTATGGTTCTTTAAGGATTAACACTATTAATCTGTGGAAATAGTGCATCTTCAATCTGTAGCCAACAAGCTCAGACATTTTAGATTTTATATTGTATTTTATATCATATCGACATTGTATCGAGAATTTTATTAGTGTGTTCTATTGCATTTATATTTGTAATTCCATTGTATTGTCCAGATTGTGACATCATTGGAATATAGAAGATGATTGTTTATTACCTTATTGATTAAAACGATTTTATACGAGCATTTGGTCAGAACTGTTTTAACTATTCTAGCTGCTCCTCCTACCACCCTTTGACCTTATTTAAGCCCTGTGATATACCTTAGCCTGTAGGCGCTCCTATATACACTTTTCACAGTAATTATCCACCAGATCTGATAGGGGATCTTCCTTATAGTGAAGCAGGTATATTAGTTATTTTAGGCGCTGGAAACTTAATCTCTGTTGATTATAATCTTCAGAATAGTTCCTCAATTCTCACATTTGTTTCAGCCTTTGCTTTCTAAAACGTTGCATATGAAACAACAATTTGCAGTGGACATATCTGTATGGGTTCCAGTTATAAAAACATTTTTGTATTCTTTCAACAGTGCCCACCCTGAATATATACATTCTCCAATCATCAAAGCCAAAAATACACTCCACAAAAGCCTACATAACATAAATTACCCAAATAACATACACCTGATATATAACAAACACAAATCTTTCAGATGATGTTGAGTTCACTTCTACAAACTAAGCTATACATTTAATGTTTTATGATATGAGGCTATGGTTTCATGCGATTTTACCTTTTATCAACATATTATCCTTAGGAACAATAGGAAAATATCATAATGATCTCTCCGAGCATTATTTGTTATTTTCAAAACCAAGTTTACATTAAGTGCATCCACACACTTGACTCATTCAAAGTCAGATACCAAAAAATACATATTTTAAATTAATTGAAAATACTTAGATATCAACAGCTTTAAAAATACTAACTAATGTTCCAAAGGGTACTCATTTCTACCACTCTCCAATCATATTTGCCACCAATTTGTACCCTTTTATTAAAGGTAAAAATTATTACCTGCTATGGCTCCATTTTTGGGTGCCCCAGTAATCAAAATATGCAGAAGTGTTTGCTTCCACAAGAGTCCACTGTGAAATAACCGTTAAATGTTTGCTAAATATATCCATCACCAGGGACTGGTGCAAAAAAAAAAATAATGGAGAAATCTTCTTTGCATTGAGCTTAAATTTTGATTCCATATGGACAAGTCAACCTAAAGCTCCCTAAAGAATGTATAAAGGAAAACATCCAGGCACTGAAACACAAATTCATAGAGGATAGAGAATAAACCCCCTACTTTACAATGCAAGGTCTAAATAATCTCAAAGATTGTTTGTGATTTCCCTCTGTGTCAGCAAGTTTTAAATCATCTTACCCCAAGAGTCAATTGAGTTAATTGTCAGTTTTAATGCCCAATAATGTAGAATATTAATAAAGCCTTATTTTTGATTTGCAATTGTTAGGTACAGTTGTGAAGTAATATACCTTTACTTTTTTCTCAAAAAATATGTTGATGTTATCTATTGTCTTAGAAATAGACAGTATAAATAGCATATGTTTAAAAAATACTATTTTATGTTTGTAATTTTTGTTGTTGTTCTTCTCAGTTGAGGTTAGTGGTTGTGCTATCCAATGAGGCAATACAATTTAGCCATTTGTAATTCAACCTTTTTTTTTAGCTACTAGCTACAAAATTAATGAAGCTCATGGTCAAGAACACTGTGTTTATTCTGTGTTAAAATTGAGGCAAATAACCAATTCCACTGGTACCTGCATCTCTAATTATGGAGCAATGCCATTTGTTATTTTACTTATACAGATTTAAGGATCATTAATAAAAGTATTGATACCATATTGATATTGCATACTGTGTCACTATTACTAAGCTTTAGGAGTATGTGTTAGATGAGTGTATGTGCTGCTGAAGACTATTTAGAATCAAGAAATACTGAAGCAGATGCTAGTAACAGTGTGATCATTAGCCACCTGAAGTTGTTATACTTACTAAGTGCCAAGATTAATATTTATGTCTTTGTTTAAAGTGGAGTCTTTTGAGTTTTTCATTGTCACCAAAAATTTCAATTCAGGGCTGCAGTCCTGCACCAGAACATGGGAACATCTTTCAGGTGAAGCATAGGCTAAGTTTACCCCATTGAATGTTTGGATTTGGCTTTGAGAGACCTTACATTGACCTAGGAAGTAGGAAACATAATGTATATGTAAAGTTATCTAGTTATATTATGTATGAAAGTAGTTGAATTTATAACATTGCTTATTCTACCTTGCAAAGACTCCATAATTACACGTGGTGCTTCTGAGAACATATTCCATGTTGGTGCTTGCAGGACTTCTTGCTGCATATGATGACCAACAGGGATGGACACTGGGATTTTCATACCTCGGTAATACATTGTAAACTGCAATTGTAATAAGTAGTAAACACATGTGAAAAAAAAAAATATTATAATAACTAAACTATGATGAATGCCATAAAAAATAAATTCAATTGTGTGTGTATAATATATATATATATATATATATATATATATATATATATATATATATATATATATATATATATATATATATATATATATATTAAAATAACAAGAGTAGAACAATGATACTTTTTATTGGACTAACTATACATTTATAAGATGACAAGCTTTCAGAAGAGTGTCTTCCTTTTTCAAGTCTGAAGCAATACTGACCAATTTGATAGAATTTACAGATTATATCTTAAAAGACAGGCTAAAAAGACAGAAAGTGTGACAGAGGTCTGAATGCAGGGGGAGGAGGGGTGTCATAAAAATCATGATGGGGGTTTAG
This sequence comes from Bombina bombina, assembly GCF_027579735.1. Lineage (NCBI taxonomy): Eukaryota > Metazoa > Chordata > Amphibia > Anura > Bombinatoridae > Bombina > Bombina bombina. The sequence goes on along the minus strand of NC_069508.1, from coordinate 95,935,177 downwards.
GAGACAGGCAGATAGTGTCAGTAAAAGATTACAGGCATATCAGGATTATCCAACATAAAGTTCAGGAGTCACAATGCATCTTTTTAATTTCTGCCTTGTCTGTGTGGATCTAATGTATATATGAATGGATCCATGTTTACTTACATATTTGTGGAAGATATTTTACTAGTGAGTTGCTCAGTTGAAGCTTGTTTATGCAGAAGTATATAATTTTGAAGAATCCCTAAGATAATTTACTAAATTTGGAAAATGGTCCCTCATTTGAAAAGTTTGGGTTTCGATGATGTATTAAGTAACATTATTTATTGTGAAATAAAAGTATGTATTTACCCAAGGCACTTGAACAAGAACATCAAGAGTCCTAGGAGAACTTAAGGACAGAACAAGTTTTGCTTGACGCTGAGAGTTTTTCTTTAGCTTCTCGGAAAATCCAAGCATATAAGCAGCTCCGGGAACAAACTGGGAGACTCTAAAAATTAAATGAATGAATTAATACATGAATGAACCATCAATATGAGCCCTTGAAAACAAGCAATTGTATCCCAAAAATGTATTTGGTACATTTTAACATAATATATAGGACACTGGATTCTATTTCCACTGTTTGATTATAATTTTAAATTAAAACTTGACAGGTGATTTTATTCTGCAAAGTTCCTTTACGGACCCGTTGTTTGCATGTCAAAGACCAAAGTTTTTCTTTGACAGTTGATTTTTTTAAGGAAAGTGTGCCATTCAACAAGGAAGAGAGCCAATAGGCTCCCTTGCAAATTCATTATGATCTGGGCTGTGAAAAACAGTTCAAGTCTCATGAAAAAAAATGTGCAGAGAAGCCTACCTGTACATGAATATTCCTCATTATGTTCCTTAAAGGACCATTGTCAGATAGGCAGGTTAAAATTACCCATAACAATCTAAAATGGATGCTGCTTATATAAACTTACTTTCGACTAAATGATTTCAGTTTTGATGGAATTTTAGGCCAGTTCACAGTCATCTTCATTGCAGGCTGATTACCAAAATGACCGGTTTGTGCTTTCAGTTTAATCTTGTAGTCTTGACAATTCTGGCCCCATTTGAGACTTGCCTATGAATGAAGTAGAGAAAAAAAATGTTGTATTGCAAAAAATGGTATTATGTTGTTCTTTGTAAATTAGGCAATGCTAAATGTATATGTATGTATTTTAATATTTACCTCAGCTTGATGAGGATTAACAACAATGCCATCAAAGCAAGCTCTCCATCTGCTTGTTCTTTGGATATCCACAATAAAGGCTTGTACTTGAGGCTTAGAGCTTGAGTAATCTGCATAAGTGATTATCTGGAAACCTTGCTCTTTGTTATCATTTCTTATAGCCCGTGCCGTGATAACCAGAACAGGGGGTTTATTGTCACCCATGAATTTCCTCTAAAAAAAAAAAAAAATGATTACTGGTGTTTTAGGTGAAATAACCATTTGACTGTGGTGTTATACTGTAGGTCATAAAACTTACTCTCTGTTGTACAGCGGAAGCTCTGCTGCTGGAAGATGACGATGAAGATGATGATGAAGAAGACTGTGAACCTTGTTTACCAGTATTCTGTAAAATGTATCAAAATAAACTTTAAAAAAATGTTACTGCAACTCCAAGGGGTATATTTATGAAAGTGCGAATGGACATGATATGATGTAGCGTATCATGCTCGCTGCACATTGATAAATGCAGACAGCATACGGCCGTTGGCAGGGGGTGTCAATCAACCCGATCGTATTTGATCAGGTTGATTTCTGTCCACAGCCTCAGAGCAGGTGAACAAGTTATGGAGCAGCGGTCTTTAGAAAAAAAGGACATCAAAACTCCATATGGAGCTTGATAAATCAGCCCCCAAGTGTTCATCAGAAATATTTAAAAGGTGTAGTCCTATGTTATATGTATATGCAAAGATAATTTGTTGTTACTGTCTAATTAGCATCCATTAAATTAATTTTAATCCACACCAAAATGCAGAATAAAAAATAACAGTCTTTAACTTGATTGTAACACATTATAATTTGCCAAATGGGAATTTAAATAGTAGATTGAGGTGTCCAGGACATAGAACAGAATTATATTTTTAAAAACTTACTTTTTGTCTGTTTGCTGGATTGAAGCGAAGATTGTAAAATTGTCTATGCTTCTAAAAAGAAAAAGTCCAGATTTGTATAAGACACATAATGGAAACAGTTTTAATTACATCATTATCAAAACGCATGAGGAATAAACTTCTAGGCTCCAAGATTTTATTTGTTAAAATATTATACTGGTGATACCACTTTCAAATCTTTCAAAGTATTCTAATAAATAATATTTAATAATTGTTAATTGCATAATTATTAGTTAATTATTTAATAATCAATAGACGATTATTGCATAAATATAGTTATTGTTAATTAAATTGTTGTAATCATAGAGTGTAACTCACCCTGTCCTTAGACAGCTGTTGACTGCTGCTTTCTGAACTGCTGCTGCTGCTGCTACTACTACTGCTGCTGCTGCCTGTTTGTTTGTTTCCTTTGTTTGGTTGCTGCTGATGGTGTTGTTGTTGGTGCCTTTGTTTGCTGCCTCTAACAGAGCTGCTGCTGCTACTGCTGCTGCTGCTGCTGCTGCTGCTGCTACTCTGTTTGCCTCTGTGTCTATGTCCTTGTCGATTGCTGCTGCTGCTGCTGCTACCACTGCTGCTGCTACTGCTGCTGCTTTCACTACTGCTACTACTGCTTTGACTCTTGGCCCTTCTATTATGCCCGGGATTTTGGTTATTTTTGTTTTGTTCCTGGTTGCTGCTTGATTCACTGCTTGAGCTTCTTTGTTGATGACCATGTTGCCCTCTCTGCTTATCTCTCCGGTTTGACATAGAGGATGAAGATGATGAAGAAGAAGATGATGAAGAAGATGATGAAGAAGATGAGGGTGAAGATGATGAAGAAGAGCTGGAGCTGCTCGATGGACCAGGTCTCTTAGCCTCTACAATTTCATCAACTACCTGTCTAGAATTATGATGTTTTTGCTGTTGGTTTTGTTGTTTTCTGTCTTGTCTCTTCCTCTGATGTAAGCTTCCATTTCTGGACTGTATATATAGAAATAATAGTATATCAAAACATACTTCTCCAAAAAGTTAACAATTGGTCCAAAGTCAACCTGTTCACAAATTCACTTACCATAAACTCAACATCTAATCCTAAAATCTTTTTCAGTCTTATTTGGACTTCTGAGTCTTCAAGCTGTTCATCTTCATTTTCTTCTACTTTTACCAGGGCATTGATCTTAGAAGCAGCTTTTGGTCCAGTTGTGATTTCAAGCTGCAGTTTTTCAATTGGTGCATCAGTGCGAGCTGTGTAACATACACAATCAAAATCTTACATAACTTCTTGATTCATATATTTATGACAAGCAACTTAATTTCTGTTGAGTAGCACTGTACCTGGTTTCATTGTGACTTTGAATTCATGTTCTCCAACAGCCTGATAAAGAGGAGAATTTCTGAGAAAAGCAGCATTTTGTTGTTTAGCATCAAAGCATATTTGGAAGCCAAAATTTTTAGCTTTAACACAATAATGATATGATGCAATACGTCTTTGTGAAGACTGGTGTTGTACTACTTCTGCAGAATAGGCATATTTCTTGGATACAATTTCTGAGGACACATCCTACAAAGGATAACAAGTAAAGAAATGTTATACAAATAAACTAGAAGCAAGTGTGACCCTTTCTATGAGCCATATAAGAATACAAAGATAGATAGAAAGATAGATGATAGATGGCTATATAGATAGATAGATAGATAGATAGATATAGATAGATATAGATAGATAGATAGATAGATAGATAGATAGATAGATATGAAGTATAATCATTAAAACACTGATTTTATAATATACTTTTTGTGTTCATTACCATCATGCTAGCTCCTTCTGCTGAAGCTTTTCCTGTTGTCTCAAAGTGTTTCTTCTGAATGTCTGGCTCTGCTCCTCTTGGCAAAATTGGTGTCTTTTTGGCTGTGTCTAGTTCTTCCACATTTCTTGTGAAAGCAAATGCCTGAGTCCTAAGGAAGATATTGAAATATAATACAACTTTAGAAACAAAAATCTCTATATTTCCCTGATTGTAACTTAAACCTATAATTGTGCTGCTCAAAGCTAGAGTACAGTTAGCTATGCACAAATGTTCCTGTAAAGGAAACCCAAATTTCTTTACACTTAGCCTTTCCATAATAAAAATTAAATTACTTAGACATTAATAAAGAAAATGTAGCTGTCATTGAAAGAAATGTTTGATAGTTATTTGGAGTAGTTGATTAAATTTCAATTACCTTACTACAACAAGGTCATCTTCTTGCTGGCATGGTGATGTTTCAATTTTAAAATTTTTCTCTTTCATATCAAGACGAGCAGACAATTTTGCAGGTAGGTTTGTACGTAGCCTGGCATGGAATTCAAGACCACTCTGAATCAAGTGGGTATTCACTCCCATAGTTGCCACTGCATGCACTAATAAACTGCAAGAGAAATTAATATAATTTAGATTTACAATAAATTATGCATTCCTAAAATTCCTATAATGAAAAAAAATATGACTTTTGTTACCTTGGGTTTAAATCAGTACGAAGTTGCACTTGAGATTCCAAGAGCTGTGAAACGCTAAAATCCGAAGATGGAGTTGGAGTAACCTTTACATCATCTGAACAAAAGTACATTAATAAGTCATCATGAGAAATTAACAAGAACATTGGCACTAAATATTAAACATCATGACTTACTTGAGATGGCTGCATGGACAACACCGCAAGTATATAAGCTAAACTCTGCAGGAAAACCAACAGATGTGGGAACAATGTGTCGAACTTCTGTGGCAAGCAATGCATAGGCCCATTGTCCAGCAAACCCTCCAAGAAGCTTGTTCATCACATTCTTTACAACTGTATGTCTTTCAACTGGCTCATTGAGTGCCTAAAACATACAGTAAAAAAAAGTTTTTAGCTAAAAAAAAATGCAGTGATGTCAACAATTACACAAAGTAGACATGTATTTCTGGATACCTGTATAATGGTTTGAATGACTTCTTTGTTTACTTTAGAGAAAGAAAGTTCTTGACCATATATCTTGATATAGCCAGACATAAGAAGATCTTGGGAAGGCAGTGATTTAAATCGCAATAGCTATTAAAAAAAAAAAAAAAAAGATTATTCACACCATTAAAGATACATTCTATAGGGAGAAAAAAAAAGTATAAAACATAATTCTCACTGTTTTCACAATCTGCATGATCTTCTTGCGCATTGGGTACTCCGAAAAGGGAACGTTCTGTTTTCTGAGCATTTCCTCTAGTCCTTCTCCTCTGATCCCAATCTACAGAAAAACATTGTAATGATGTTTATATATGGGGGCTGATTTGCTAAAGTGCGGACGGACATGTAATGTTGTAGCATATCATGTCCGCCGCAGATCGATAAATGACAAAAGCATACGCTGTCGACATTTGTCATTGCACAAGCAGTTCTGGTGAACTGCTTGTGCAATGATGCTCCCGGGAAGATTCACAGCCAATCGGCCACTAGCAAGGGCTGCCAATCAGCCCGATCGTATAAGATTGGGCGGATTGAAGACCGCAGTCTCAGAGGCAGTGGTTAAGTTATGGAGCAACAGTCTTAAGACCGCTGCTTCATAACTACTGTTTCCGGCGAGCCTGAAGGCTCGCGTTGAAACAGGGGCATCAAAGTCCATTCGGAGCTTGATAATTCGGCCCCTAAGAGTGTAATTGCATAACACACCAATTATAATGAGTTATCACAATATTTAAGGTTGTTTTTTTAACCTCCAACTTCAATCCCTTTTATTTTCTATATGTTTTCCCTGATTAAATAATTTAATAAATAAACTTATTTATTTTTCACACATTTCTACTAATTGGGTTTTATGCCAACTTTGATTAAATTACATAAATATAATGTACACTTTTTATTTATTTTTCTCTCATTTTACTAATAATAATGGGAAGCTTTCATTTTCAACTTTTTTTTCCCTCTCCCTCTCTCTCTCTCCCTCTTTATCTTCGCTAGCTCCTAGTTTTCTCTTGATTTATTATTTTTCTATTTATTTATTCTAAAAATGAAAAAAGTGTAAATGGCATGAATAAATGCAGAACTAATTTGTGCTAATTTATTATTGTGTTTTCTATAGTTTGTCAATAATCTCTCTTGGTGATAAAAAAAAGAAGCTCCATAGTTTGGCAACTGAAATTTTGTTTTTGTATTCAGTCAGATTTTTGATAATGTACACCATCATATATTGGTCCTTATTCATGGAAGTGGGAGTTTATTTAAAGGGGCATAATACTCATATGCTAAATCACTTGAAACTGATGCAGTATAACTGTAAAAAGTTGACAGGAAAATATCACCTGAGCATCTCTATATAAAAAAGGAAGATATTTTACCTCACAATCTCCTCAGCTCAGCAGAGTAAGTTCTGTGTAAAAAGTTATACTCAGCTGCTCCCAGCTGCAGGTAAAAAAAATAAAAATATGAAGAAATGAACTGCAGCCAATCAGCATCAGCAGTGTTGAGGTCATGAACTCTTTTACTGTGATCTCATGAGATTTTACCTAACTTTCATGAGAATTCATATTAAGCTTCCTTTAGCCTGAATAGGGAAATAATATGAGAGTGCACGAGGCTCATCCCCTTAGCTGTCCCAGGACAGACATACTAATATGCTGCTTAGAAATCCTTTACAATCCGATGTGGCTACTGAGGAACTTTTGAGGTAAAATATCTTTCTTTTTTACATAAAGATGTTCAGGTGATATTTTCTAGTCAGCTTTTTACAGCTATGCTGCATCATTTTCAAGTGTTTAAACATTTGGGTATTATGTCCCTTTTAAATTCATGCACATTCCAATGTGTGTGTGTGTGTGGGGGGGGGGGGCTGAAAAGCAGCACAGAAATACTGTAGTTACATTTGATTTTGAAGATTACCATGGGCCTTGCCCCAAAGGCAATTTAGAATTTACCTCTATGATATCAGTTGCTCCTCCCGCAACATATGTTCTGATTTTAGCGAGAATGAACACAGGGAACATGGTATTTGCACTATTCATAATGTAGACTTTGGCAGCAGCACCAGCCATTAGAGAATCTATGAGAAGACACCATAAATATTTATGAAACAGTAGATATAGTAGATTAATGCAAAACAAATATGCTGCACTATACATGAGGAACCGTGATCCACTAAGCAGATCAGTAAGGAAATGATTATTTGTAATGATTTGTATAAACATCTATGATATCTCAGCCAAGGAATAAAATAATGACTAACATACAAATACATCATATTAGCAAACACACAACAAAAATAAAAAGGATAAAAAAGGACAAAATATAAGTAGATCAGTCCATTACATAGAAAGATTTCAAAAATGCACACTGGCATTAAGGAATCAAATATATCAATAAAATATAGAAAAGCTTCAGAGTGTATCTGAGGGCTAAATTAGCAAATTATATTTACACAAGGCTGGATAAAATGACTCAGTACATTTTTTATCTACATGAAGTAAAACATAATGGCTCCAAATTAAAGATTTTAAACCATGTAAAGATAACTAGGAATGTTTTTATGCACCTACTTACATTTGAAATGATCTACTCGATAAACTTTGCTGTATCGGAATCCTAATTTGTCAATAGCTGGATTCATTATCTTAAGGGCAACACTGCAAGCTGCAGCCCTAGATATAAAACAGATATCATAAATATGGAAGTTTATAACAATAAGTATTTCTTATTATTATATGTATAATCTGATTGGAATGAAAAACAACCATTGTTACTCTTGTACTCACAGGGGTTCAAGATGTGGCACTCTGCTTCTGGACAAGGCCTTTATTTGGTTGAATGTAAAACTTGCAAGTTGCAAATTTATTTTGCTCTCCTTTACCACCACATTGGCAATGGTTGTTACTAAAGCCAGACCTGGCTTAGTCTCAAACAATGCCAAACATGCCATCTGTCGGACTTCTGTACGTGCATTGCGGTTCATGAAGACCTGGAGTAGGATTTCTTGCACCTAAGATAGTAAGAAAACAACATTGCACCAATATATTAATAGGGGATATTTAATTCAAATATTCTTTTTGCACTCCTATCACTGTGCCCAAAACTTTATTCTTTCCTCCTCTCTTACTACCTCCTCACATTGCCACCTACAGGAAGTTTCTATAACTGCACTTATTTTCTGGAATTCTATACCTCGACCCACTTGCCCCCCAGACTTTCAGAGCTTCATGTGTTGCCTAAAACACTAGTGTTAAGGAATACATACCACTTACACTAACTGAGTTCTCTTATTTATCACCTTAGTTCCCTCTCCCTATCTTATAAACCCCTCATTTCTACTTTTAGCATGTAAGCTGAAAAGCCTGCCAGTACTGTACACCACAGTCACACAGAAGGAGCCATATCAAATGATCGTCTATCCTTTCCTCATTTTGTATCTGATTTTTGCTAGTTTTCCAATGGCAACATTACTGAAGAAAATGTTACTGCTTTAGAAATAAATATCACTTACTTTTCTTTGATCTTGTTGGGCAATGTTTCTCAGAGCCATGACAGCATCAGTCTGAATCCTGACTGGGAGCTGGGAAGCAGCAGAGGAAAAGCCGGGCAAGAACTTCTGGATCCGTTTGATACTTTGAGGTTGCCCTGCATTACCCAAAGCCTTTAGTGCCAGGGAGATATCCTCTTCATGTGCCTTGCTGTGGGCCTCAGCCACTAAATCATGGAGGGGCTAAAATAGAATGGAATGAACTATAAGAAGCAATGAGGACAACATTGATCCACAGATTCCCAAAATATGCAGACAGTAGGGCAGAAAATGGGAGGAGATTTGCCTGGTTCAACCTAATGAAAATATTTTATGTGAATGGGAGTAACAATAATTTATGATTTTTCTATACAAATTAAAAATACCTAAGCTGGAATTAATAACTATCACAAGTCTAACACAACAAATTCATATTATTATCCTTCTGTTAGCTAGCCACTGTAATTAGAATTTTCAATTATAATCAGTTAAAACAGTCAAATGTGTGTTCTAGAAAGCACAGCAGGATTACTATTAGGATTGGCCTTGCCTTTGTTACACAACATTAACAAATACTCACCTCTAAAGCTGCTTCTGGACAGCCACTCAGATGTTCACAGTACTTATTCACCATGGAGCCATAAGCAAGGATTGCAGCTTTGTACACTTGACGATATTTCTGTATCTTTGGATCTTTTACTAATTCCTACAACACCGAAACAAATAGTTAATAGATGTTCTACAAAGAAAATGTTTGTAAATGCACAAATTGGGCCCCATGTACAAAGCAGATGTGGACGAGGTTCCCAACTTCAGAATTTGTCCGCCCAGTTTCACAGTGAATCGGCAACTTACACTGTATGTCTGCTGCCCATATGTACCTTTACACACTCAAGTGGGTAATGAATCCTCCTTCTCTCGTGTGACTAATCATGTGAGAGAAGGGCCTGTCAATCACCCAAAATTAAATGTTTGGTGTGATTTCTATCCACCATCTCAAAGGTGCCAGAAATAGTAAGAAGCAGCAGTCAAAAAGGGCTCCATGGCAGAATTTGCTGCTTAATTACATGGAACCCATTTTTGGATGTGTGGAATATCTTATATATTTGCATATATACATACAATTATATATGCAATTAAGTACTTTTTTAAATAAATATAGAATTAAAATATTTTTTTTAAAAAACTCTCATATTTGTCTAAATACTTTGAATTATAAATAAATAATATTATAAACTAGAGTGGCTTCAAAATCTATTTTTCATGTTACTATGATTAAAGGGATACTAAACCAAATATTTTTCTTTCATGATTCAGATAGAGCATGCAATTTTAAGCAGCTTTCTAATTTACTTCTATTATCATTTTTTCTTTGTTCTCTTGCTATCTTTATTTGAAAAAGCAGGAATAAAAACTTTGGAGCCGGCCCATTTTAGGTTGAGAACCTGGGTTGCGCTTCTTGATTGGATGGCTAAATGCAAGCACCAATCAGCAAGCCCTATCCAGGGTACTGAACAAAAAATAGGCCGGCTCCAAAGCTTTCATTCCTGCCTTTTCCAATAAAGATAGCAAAAGAACGAAAAAAAATTGATAATATGAGTAAATTAGAAAATTGCTTAAAATTGCATGCTCTACCCGAATCATGAAAGAAAAAAAATTGGGTTTACTATCCCTTTAAGGATTTGTTTCAAATCAGTTATCATTAAAATACTGTTTTTATATTTGTATTTGTTTATATTCTTTTGTTTATCTATATTTGATGTGTTTAATTTTAAAGCCGATTGAATACTAATTACATAAGTTATGCTGTTTTAAAGGGACAGTAAAGTTAAAATTAAACAATAATTCAAACAGAGCATAATAAAATTTTAAACAAATTTCTAATTTACTTCTATTATATTATCAAATTTGGTTTGTTCTCTTATGGTATCCTATGTTAAAGGGACAGTAAAGTCAAAATTAAACTTTCATGATTTGTATGGACCATGCAATTTTTTAACAACTTTCCAATTTTAATCTGTTATTAAATTTGCTTTTTTCTCTTTTATAGAAGAGTAAAACTAGGTAGGCTCATAAGAGCTCAGGAGTGTGCACGTGTCTTTAGTAATCTATGGCAGCAGTGTTTTGCAACATTATTTGTAGGTTTGTTATATATTTTGCAAAACACTGCTGCCATAGAGTACTAAAGAAACGTGCACACTCCTGAGCTCTTATGAGCCTACCTAGTTTTACTCTTCAATAAAAGATGCCAAGAGAACAAAGCAAATTTGATAACAGAAGTAAATTGGAAAGTTGTTTAAAAATGCATGCTCTATCTGAAACATGAAAGTTTAATTTTGACTTTAATGTCCCTTTAAAGATACAACCTAGGTTGGCTAATTGGACCTTAGAAGCATGCACGTGTCCTTATCATTCTATGGCAGCAGTATTTGCAACACTATATAACATTGCCATAAACATTGTTGCAAACACTGCTACCAGATAAATAAAGACACCTTCACGCTCCTGTGATCAACTGGGATTACTCTTTAACAAAGATGACCAAGAGAACTAAGCAAAATGAATAATAGAAGTAAAGGAAAAAGTTGTTTTAAATTTCATGCTCTATTCAATCCATTTAAGTTTAAATTTGTTTTTACCTTTAACGGTATTACCAACATACCAGAAGTAGGATAAAAGATATATCTATATCTGAAATAACTTACAGCGGAAACTTGGAAAGCACGTTGATTGGATCTTGCAAATTGCATTGCCAGTGTAATTGTTACTGCTGCTTCATGAGGGCTCAGGTCCTGGTTGTGAAGACTCTGCTTAATAAACTTCAGGGAATCCATTGTTCCAGCAACAGGGATAGCATTCAAGAGCCAACGTCTGGATCAAACATAAAGCTCAGTATGATCATTCAGGTTTATTATAGGCTTCAACTACAAAAGTGATTATCAAAGTATTTTATATATAAAAAATCCTGGATGAATCTTATTTATTTCTAATGATCATATCTACAAAATTATATTCACAAATCTAAATTATTCATTGTTCAGTGCTATTTTTTTCCTACACATGGTTTGAGTACAGCAGGTCATCATTATCAGATATTTGTAGAGCTCCAACAGATTCCACTATAACATAGGTGGTATACAAGGTACCATTTAAGGGATCAAATGGGTAGAGGGCCCTGCCGAGAGTTGCACTTTTGTAGTCGGCTCTTATGAACGTGACCTACAAACAGCTGGGCTCAAAGGCTTACATGCTAAGGGGTTTAAGTGGATAGCAATGGAGTTAAGAAAGGTTAGTGTAGGTTGTATGCATCCCTAAATAGAGTCTTTAGGGAGCGCTTGAAGCTTTCAAAAGTAGGAGACAGGTGACATATTTGTTGACATGACTGGCACACGCTCCTTACCTATGCACATGCACATGACCTCTGGCTGTATCAATAGCACGTTGCTTACATGTTAGGAGATATTGTTGTAGCAGTGATAATGTTTAAAGAAATATGTTTGCATAACTGTGTATTTCAAATGTGACACTAAAGGGAATTCCAGTGCAAACTATTATGGGCTACTTTATAACGTTTGCAACATACTTTGGGATCAGCACAAAAGATTACACTAGATGGGATCACTGAGCATTTTGAGCATTTGATTGGTTCATACCTGTACTGAGGTCTAGCAGAATACTGCTTCCAAATGCCCTGGAGGCCTTCAGTAGATGATAAACGTAGAAGCTGAGTAAGTTCCAAAAATTTGGCTGGAGCATCATTGTGCACTTGCTGTTGATTATTCTGTACCAGGTGTTGCAGAGTTTCCTCTATCTATTTTATTGACGATAAAAAAACAATCATAAATACAAAATTCCAATCATTTATCATTTTATAGAAATTAAAAAAGCACTGAATTACCTGGGGAAAATTAACACTGGTGTGAGATTCTTAATCATGCAAGAAATTGATTAGACTAAAGTCAAGATGATCAAAAACTCATCAGAATGGTGAAAAATCTTTAGGGGCTTTTTTGATAATTATATTGCAATGTATCTGTCTCACCTTCAGAATATATTGCTTTATTTAGCAAATAGATCTTGAAATGCTATGATTTGTGGTTTAGTTTAATGATTTTAATAATTATTATGTACCTGTCCTTCAGGGCTCTTGGTTCTCATAAGATGGATAGGAATTTGGTACACCTCAGAAGCCACCTGATAATGAAGCCCACCGCGGTTCTGCAGCTGAATCTGTGGTGCATACGTCTGACCACCTTTGGTTCCTGCCCAAGTTATTACTTGTCTATGGTGTAGAAAGAATATCAAATATTAAATATGCTAATTCATATTCTGCAATTCAAATTATTTTCTATAAATTATGCTCATCTAGTCATTTAGTATAATTATTCAAAACATAATTGAAAACGAGAGAAATCTCAATGTATCCTTCCTGGTAAAATATTTTATGAATAAATAAAATAATACAGACAAAGCCTATAGGCTGGTTCCAGAACCTGTATTATTTTTTTTTTCTAATTATCATTCAAAATGAATGTTCCACCAACTCTAGATGGAAGATTTACTACATAGATAGAAAGATAGATATAGCCATATAGATAATTAAATATGCATTAAATAAGCAAATATAGTTTAGGTCAATTATATTTATTTCTTACTGAATGAGATTTCTTGTTTTTCTTGTAAATATTATTTTTTTAGACTAGTGAATATGTCAACCATGTTATAGCTGGACAGACATATACATCTTCCAATGGTTTTATCATTTCTCTAAATATAATACTCACACTATGAATAAAGGAGTTAACCTTGTTACTGACAACACCAAAAAAAATATTCTTAAATGATTAGCCCAAAAAATACAAAAATATTTTAGTTTACCATAACAACATAAATACTGTAAAATGTGATTAACCCCAACTTCATAGACAAAACAGCCTTAGAATTTGGTTACAATTTTCTAACCATTGTGAAAAAGAGCATTATTTTACAGAAAACGTAGTTGATATTTGGGCAATAAATGTGTATGGTATACAAATCATCTAGGTAAGTGCAATAGAGAATACAAGTAGTTATACTGAACAGCCTTCCTACATGGGTGGAATTATAAAATGCTAAAGAAAATTGAAATATGTATAGGATATGTAAGTGCTAATTCTGAAACATTTGCTCAAAATATTGTACAGTCTAATCAAATAATGAGCAGATAAAAACGTTTTATATCAATTTAAATGTTTTTATCATCTCTTCATTGTAACAAAGAAGAAACATAGACATGGTCTAATACAGTGTTGCTTAAATTCAGTCCTCAAAGTACCCCTAACAGGCCAAATTTTCATGAAATCTGAGAGCACAGGTAAAATAATCACTTGATCGGTAACCATGGTTACTAACCTGCTCTTGCACATCAGGAGATTATTTCACCTTTAATCTAGTTCAGATTTCATGAAAACCCAGCTTGTTACTTGAAGAATGGAGTTGAAAAACTCTGATCTAACAGATCACATTCTCCAGAAGACAGCCTACTAAAAATGAGTTTAGCTCAACCAAATACAAAATACAGGTGAAGTGTGTATTTGGATATAATGTCAACATAAGATGACAAAATACGCCATAATATTACAAATACAAACCTGGCTTCCATAACAGCAGCACCATTGAGTTCAGCAAATGGAGAATAATGATATATCTGCCGTGCTGAAACTTCCATTATAAAAGCGCCTTGTTCCCTCTTCTTCAACTTGTAGGTGTATGTTGCTGTTCCACGTAAATTTTTTCCCAGCTAAATTAAAATATATAAAACGTATTTAGTGGAAGTGATGCGTTATTTTCCTTTTCCTCTATAAAAGCTAAACATAAACAGTACGTACATGTTTACAAGCTATGCAGGACTCCAAGAATGCAATGCCGACATTCTTAGATACTTTGTCTTGACAGTTGTTCAGGTCTGTAGACTTATCTACAATGATTTGATCTCCTCTTCTGTCCTCTTGAACCACATATCTGGTGTGGCAGACCCCACCAATGCTTGACTAAGACACAAATATATATAATTAGAAATGTAAGCAGAGAAATGTTAGTTTTGTATTTAAAAGATGATAAAATAATAAATGGATCTACAAAAAAAAATACAATTCAATAGCAATTATTTGATGAACAGTGGATTTTTAAAAGGTAAACTTAAAAAGCTACTTAACCCCCCCCCCCCACCTGTATCATGTAAAATCCATCAGCAAATCACAGACCCACTTAAGTAGAGTTTAAGAAATACTACAAAATAACTAATTAGAAAATTCTGTACATATTAACATAAGTTTCATTCTTTAAGAAATCAACAGTATAGAAAGCAAATGCTGAAATTGTGTCAATCAAATTGTAGTATTAATTCCTCTTGACATATGTTTTGAAATTTGAATGTTTCTGTCACACCAGCATATGAATATTGAATGTAACAGCAGCATATTCAAATTCAACATTTGACTATAACATTGCAACATATACATATTGCATATATCGCTGATTCCTGTACTCTCTCTCCATGACGTTTAAGACAATCAACAATTGAATTTGTATTCTATAACCTAATGCTACATTTTAATTGAACTTTTTAACTTGCAAAACAAGTAATGAATGTTTGACAAGTAATTCAACATTTGCAGACAGCTTTTATTACTTTTAATTAATGTACCATAAGATTTGCCCAACCTTAGTCAATGAAATTTGTAGCAATTGTTATAATTTTACTGAGCAATATGTTATAAAACACAAAACTAACCTCTTGCAAGTCATAAACATTTTGTGTCTTTTTTATGGTCATTTGGAACAAGTTCAAGATTCCTCTGTAAATGTTGACAACAGTGTCTGAGACATCATCGGAGGCATAGATGTTTCCAACCCGTCCATTGTGGTATTCAAACTTTACAGGTTTTGTAAGCTGATCAGCAATTATTTTTGTCAACTTGGATGACCGCGTAAATGGATCCTTTGGCCACACACCATTGTACTCCTTTATTTCTGGAGATTGAATCTAAAAAAAATAGATTTTTTTCTTTGAAGGTGCACAAAAAGATGATGGATTTAGCTAGATATATAATACAATGTACACTATTACTAAAATGATTCTGTAGACAATGAAGGCAACATATTATACCCAATAAAAAATATTAAATCCCTGAAAGATCTATAAAATTCTAATCAATCTTGAATTTTATAATTGCATTTATTTTATTAGAAATATTTTTTAGTACTAGTTCTTAAAAACAAATTTCTATTGTCCTATAAATGTATATTTATTACTTCAGCCAGTGTGCCTGGCTCAAATTAAATACCTACCATGGCAGCTGGTCAAGCCTGGCACAGATGGGTGGAAACATTGTCAACTTTTGATTGTCACTGAATATATCTCATAATTGAATTTAGAGATATTGTTTCTCACCAATGGAATAAATTGAAATATTTGCTAATATATTTCTGTCTGGATAAGATATTGGGCAGGATAAACAGTAGACATTTAGTCACAAAACTGGTACAGAGATACCATCTACAGGGTAGAAATTTAAAGTACAACTACACCATACATTAAATGTGTTAATGCCAGCAACAAATACATGTTAGATCCCAAAGCAGGGCTTATAGCAGGTCCAGCCCCTGCCTGGAAAAGTATAGCAGTGCAAAAAATGTGCAGGTAAGGAGACCTGACATAGGCTCCTCATTGGTGGAACACACCTATTTTACAACATGTACGATGTACTGGAATATGAGACACATTTAAATTTTATAGAAAACAAAGAATGTAAAAAAGTGAGGACATTTTCTTAGCTATTATGCCATTGTGTCCCACTTGTATCCAGTGACATATTTTATATGGTATTCTTGCAGCTACAGCTTATATGGCAAATGGGTGAGGACAGCCAAAAACTACCAGTCGGACCAGTGGTCCTCAACAGAAATCTTCATTTATAAAATAGCCATTCCAGTTCTGGTTAAAAGTACAATTAATATCCAATATTTAGTATCAACATTTAAATGTTTAATTTTTACCTTGAGAAGGTACATCCTCTGAGCAAAGGATTTGATCTCAAATTTGCAGTTCACTTTAATACCAGACCGTGCCAAGCCATTTTCAGGAAGTCCATTCAGAATAACAGCCTCATAGTTATATACAATAGTTTTGCTTTGGCTAAAAACAGGCTCTAAAATATATTAACATTAAAGTATTAATCAATCAGCTATTACATTTATAGCATTACACAAAACAGCATACATATAAGATATGTTAGACCTACCTATATCTGATCGTTCAGAGCCTATAAGTAAAACAGAAAGAAACTTATGAGATTTGTCAGCATTGTAATGGATTTTATTACAGGAAAATTAGGTCCAAATATTTCTTAAAATAAAATATAGTATTGCAAAACAAAGATCTGTTCGAATCTGCTCTACACTTGAGGGTCCCAAACACACCAGGTTTTACAAGTTAAGGACTGATATTTATTTATAACATTATAAGTATACACTAATATACGATTTGGAGAAAAATTATGTAACCTATTTTGTAAATGCAAATTAGTTGTTAAATCACCCTTCACATCCAACATGCATAGCCAAAATTAGTACAAGTTGGTTATTTAAAATAAATATATATATATGACTTGCTTTTAGAATGAAAGCAAGTCAAATATTCATAAATCCATAAATATCCAATTTTCAAACATATTGCCAAATCCATCCAAATTTAAAGCCAGGGATCATAATTTGAACATACTATTGATCTTAAAGGCCTAATTATATCAAATCTCTGGTTAAATGGATAGATACAAATATTTGTTGCTAACCCTTTAGACTAGCTATAATTAATTTGAAATTTTAATATTAAGTTTTGGAAACTGAAATTGAATTCCAAGGATTATTAGTTAGTGGAGAAAAAGTTGTCCAGTCAAAGCTATAGGGACATTAAACAGTTTTTTTTTATGTAGTAAAAACAGCTTAGTAATATACTTTAATTTTTATTATTTTTATTAAATAATTGTATCCCCTTTCCCTGCAATTTAATTCTAAAAATTGTGGAATTTCCCATTCCAGTTAGAAGTGGAAGTCATTGGTTGAACACTCTAGTGAATCAGCTGTCGCTGATTGGCCTGACCAGAGAAGGAAACCTAGGTTACATTATGGTGGTGCCCATTGCTTTATGAAGACACTTATTTTATTTAATATTTAAAATCATAATATTAATTTAAAAAAAAAAAAATATATATATATATATATATATATACAGTATATATATTTATACATACTGTATATATATTAATCTCAGGCTAATTTTGCTTTGAATACATCATTCTATTTAGCATTTGTTTATTTAGTGTTTAGTGTCCTTTTAAAGATAGAGGAGATACATAATTTATCAGCTCAACTGCTGCAATTACTACTTACTAGTCAGAGATTAGTGTATATATATCATCTACTGACTTGATTAAGTATGTAGACTTACTTGTATGTAACTTACTGTCTTTTTTATGTTTGGTGTGACCTTCTCGAATGTTTAAAGTAAGGTAGAAGTGTGTTTTATTTAGGACATGAAAGACTGCTCTACCCAAATATACTTCTATATGATTGTATAATTATCACCCCAAGTAGAGTTCGTTAGCATGCATAAAAGCTGATAGGATTGATTTTAATACTATATTGCCCATGCCAATAAAGACAAATAGTATGGCAACCCCGAACGATTCATACTCTCTAATGCTGCTTTTATTTTCTGTGATTTCTACATTTATAAATGGAGCTGGCCCACAAAGATCTGGAAAGTCACTTCACATCTCAAATACATTTTAAAGGATAGCATAAGTATTGGATAAATAATTATTATTAAAAGGTTGAGTTGATTTCTGAATGAATTAAGCTGAGCCCAGTACACATATGTGAATCCCTTATTTATTAATTATTTTACTTACCCGCCACAGCAAGCAGAAATGCTAGGATGATTCCCCTCATGGTGGCGAATACAGAACTAAGAGCAACCTGCTCTATTTATAATAGTAAATCTGAAACACGTGATACAATTTTGGCTCATTCACATCTCTTTATCAGTTTGTGCAAACAATTCTTAATTCACATTGAAAAAGAACTTCAGAGAAAATTGTGAACATTTCTTAAAAAAAAAAAAAAACTACAACAAATATATGTTAACAGCAGTAACAAAACATATCTAATTAAATTCAATTTGAATTTAGTTCTTAAAAAAAGAATAATTGTATTTTGTATCATTGTGTAAATTCTGGTTTTAGATAAGTTACAGATTAGATTAACTTTGCCAGGGTCAAAATGACCCAATAATGATCAACTACTGTTATCTTTTGAAAATGATTGTGAATAATCAAACAAATATCAGAATGAAGGACACAAAAAAATTAAGCTATAGTGCAGACTTTTTATTATTAAAAGCTACATTCACAATAATACAAATATTTTAACAGCATTTTTCAAATTTAGAATTTTATATATATATATATATATATATATATATATATATATATATATATATATATATATATATATATATATATATATATATATATATATATATATATATATACATATATGTCCCTTGTGTGACTTGTTTAAATTAATACTTTAAAGCAGGATATAAAAAATACCTTATAGTAATAAAGATTTAAATGAAGAAATAAATATTTTACTAATTAGGTAATGTACATGTGTCAAAAATAGGCTAATCAATAACTATGTGCTCATTTCAATTTGGAATAGATACATTCTTATATAAATGTGAATTCAATCTACAATCATTGGCACAATATTAAATTATATAGATTTGAATTAATTATAAAGTAGAAAGATATAAATTTACATGGAGGACTGAAAAATAAATTCCACTATACCCAGACTAGAAAAATTTGAAGCAAATTAGTGTAAAAATAAAATATAAAAAAATATATAGGACTAGATTACAATTGGCGTGCTATTTAGCACTCTTGCTCAAACGTAATCTTTTTGTGCACATGGGTTAGCACGCATATTACTACTTGAAAGTAAAAGTGTTGCGCACAAGCAAAACCCACCACACACTAATTTAAGGACCTCAGATATCGCAACCACACTTTTTCTCCCCATAGATTTTAATGGACAACGCTGAAGAAAATAAACTAACACTTATCGCTCACGCGCTAGACCGACAGAAGTTATTAAAATATCACATTCCAATATTTTTAACATACAGGAATTTTTATTTTATTTTAAATAGATAATTCTACATATATATCTGTATATCTTTTCCTATAGATATATAGCTATGGGTATATATTTTACATTTACATAATCACATATATGTATATAGAAATATATATTTAAAAATACAAATTAAAACAAATTCTATTTTAAGAACATGGGGATGTAAACTATGTGTAATGCATTTCAGGTTTTGCGCTTTAGGTCTAACGTGGTGTCTGGTTTGCACACATGAAGAGTTAGTTATCTTAAATCTATTCTAAATAATCCAGAGAATATATATATATATATATATATATATATATATATATATATTACATAATCTATAATCATTTTAATAATTAATTTAATAATTATTTTTTAATATTTAATATTTCAATGACACTCTTTTTTACTAACCCAACTCCACGTTAGACCTAAAGCGCAAAACCCAAAGTGTTACTCAGATTTTACATTCCTAGATTCTTTACAAATACTTTTTTTATTTATATTATTAAAAACATATTTAATGTGAAATATTTACAGTAAGTTCACAATTAAACACAATATTAAATATTATTTTAGAAATATTATTTTTATATATATATATATATATATATATATATATATATATATATATATATATATATATATATATATATATCTTTTTAAAATAAAAAGAACATTTTCCTGTATGTGAAGAACATTGAAATGTGAAATATTATTAATCCTGTCAGGTATAGCCCTGTGGGTTTAATATGATGGCAGGTTAGCGCGTGATCGAAAAGTGTTAGATTTTTTAAAGTGGGCTAGAATTTTTCTATTCCGGATTTTTTGGTGACTTAGGGCAGAGAAAATAAAGGTATTCATAATTGGTGAAGATGTAGTATGAGTATTTTATTTAAATCTAATGCAGATTTATTTAATTAAATGTCATAAATTGTTTAAGATGCAGAGAAAGAAATATTACAGAAGAAAATAAAGGGATTTGAGTAAACTAACAAGACAAAAAATAGCTTTAGAAAAACTGTAGAACAAAACAAAGGAAAATATTGTTTTTACACTTAGTATTTTAGAATTTCATACTATTTGTAAAAAAAAATTTGAAAAGTCTTCTAAGAAACCTTAACTGTACAACTTTCTTAGAGTCTAATTATATATAAGAAAGACCCTAGACGCAATTGGTTAACAACAAAGGGATATTGGACATGTGGATCCAATGGGTGTAAAATGTTAGAGGTGATAAAAAATTTAAAACCTTTAACAGGAGAAAGTGCTGACATTAATTGATATGCAAATTTTAGAATTTGCCTATTAGAGTGTTGTCTTCGTACTGTACAGTATGTAGGAAAAATGACTAGACTTAACTTAAATGGACATGGAAGGCAACAGTTATCTTAGAAATGTTATAATTTGATTATATCATTAAATCACCACTTTACTCTTTGTATCCTTAGTAGAAAGTTGTTTTTTTCTATAAGAGCATACCCAGAGAGACTCATGAGAACCTATTTTGAACACTGTATGTAAAGCACTGTTACATACTTTGTTGCAAACACTGATGCCATTTAGTGCTCACTCTTGAGTATTCCTAGGTTGCAGTCATGTAAAGTAGCTAGGTTTTAACAAAGCATATAATTAGAAAGAGGTATATTTTACTTGGGTACTTTATAAAAAATTGTATGATCTATTGAAGCCATTTTTTTACTTTGACTCCCATGTCCCTTTAATGATATAGAACTGTATAACAAGGATTTAACAGTGGAAAAACACTTCACTGTTTTACATGCAGATAGTTCATACAAAATAATTTATTTAGCTTTATTGTCACCTTGAGGTGGAACTAATTATAAACTTTTATTTAATTTAGAAAAAAAAATAGTGTATGAAATATGCTAAATCTTTAATGGGTTATTCGTTATATTATTTTATAGATTTGTTTAGTGTGATTATTAAAGAGACAGTAAAGTCATGATATTTAAAACAAAGTTCCAATTTACTTCTGTTATCAAATTTGCTTTGTTCTTTTGGTCTTCTTTGTTGAAAAACATACATAGGTAGACTCAAGAGCAACAATGTTCTACTGGGAGATAACTAGTGATTGGGCACCTACATGCCTCTTGTTATTGGCTCATCTGATGCATTCCGGCAGTTCCCAGTATTGTGCCTTCAACAAAGGATACCAAGAGAATAAAAATAGTTTGCTTATAATAGTAAATTAGAATGTTTTCTAAAATTGTATGTTCTATCTGAGTCATGGAAGAAAGAAAATGTGTTTAATATTCTTTTTAAATAAAGGTGTGGATATAGTCAAAAATTAAACGCCTAGATTACGAGTTTTGTGTTAGCTTTAAAAAGCAGCGTTAAGGGGTCCTAATGTTGCTTTTTAACGCCTGCTGGTATTACAAGTATGGCAGGTACAGGTGTACCGCTCACTTTTTTTCCGCAACTTTTCCATACCGAAAATCCCCTTACGTTAATTGCGTATTATATCTTTTTAATGGGATTTGGCTAACGCTGGTATTACAAGTCTTGGAAGACTCCTACCGCATATAAAAGTCAGTAGTTAAGAGTTTTATGGGCTAATGCCGGAACATAAAGCTCTTAACTACAGTGCTACAAAGTACACTAACACCCATAAACTACCTATGAGCCCCTAAATCGAGGCCGAGTCTGGTGAAAGTGCGCTAACAGCAACGGGGAAGTAAAATATGACTGGATGTTTTTACTGGTCAGAATTAATCACAGATTATATATAAATGTAGGAAAATATGGGTTACAAATATAAACATTTATTGTAATAAACACATATTCTTAATAGTGCAAATCTATGACCGGTCATAAAAAAATGAAAAAAATCTTAAAAACTATCCTAATAAAATCCTTATGGACTATAAAATTCACAAAACCATATATAAATGTATAAAATTCAGCCGGATGGGGCAATGGTTTCTAAACCCAGTGTAAAACTTCTTGCAGCACAAGGTAAACACAAATGTTTAATGGTGCACCACTCCTGGATATATTAAATGAGACTTTTCACCATTCCATGTAATAAAAAAAGATGATGTGCATTATATACTGCACAGATATCCCAATAGCAGGAATATAATACACACTTCACTTAAACCAAAATCCTCCTTTTATCCATATCAAAGTAAAGGAAGCAACTTAGAAGTTTTCGAAAGGACAGTCTTAACTGAATTAGAGAGACTAAAGGTAGATGATAAAAGTAAAATTAGGTTCAATATGACTAGAAAGGAAAAGGAAATACTGACACAGTTACAAAAAAACAAGGACATAACCATTAAACCGGCGGACAAGGGCGGTGGCCTTGTTATTATGGACACGTCCAAATAAATAAATGAAGCCAATCGATTATTAAATGACGTAGAAACTTACCAGAAAATGAAATTAAACCCACTAAATAAGATAAACAACAGGTTATATGACATGCTAACAAAAGCTAAAGATAATGGGTTAATCGATAGTAAGGAATTTAATTTCATCCATCAGAAATATCCCAAAATGGCCATGTTTTATTTTCTGCCCAAAATTCATAAAACTCTTGTTGACCCGCCAGGATGTCCAATTATTTCCGGTATTTCTTCAATCTGTTCCAACCTTTCCTTATTTGTAGATACCCAACTCCAAAGTTATGTACAGAGACTACCATCATATTTAAAAGATACCACTGAAGTACTGAATCTCCTAAAAGATTTAGATTGGCATGATGACTATATTTTAGCAACGAGCGATGTTAGCTCCTTATATACTAGTATCCAACACGATAAAGGGGTAGCGGCAGTAGATTGGTTTTTAAAAAATGAGAACGAAACACAAATGAGATACAATAACTTTATTCTAGAATGTATTGAATTTATACCTAAAAAATATTATATTGCATTTAATGGGAATGTGTACCTCCAGGTTCAAGGTACTGCAATGGGCACGAGGTTTGCTCCTAGCTATGCCAACCTGTTTATGGGTAAATGGGAATAACACTACCTACAGGGACATAGGCTGGGAGCAAGCCTCATGCTATACAAAAGATATATTGACGACATCTTAATAGTGTGGAAGGGGAGTGAGGAGAGCTAAATATCTTTTTTGGAAGAAATGAATCAAAATGATGTTAATTTAAAATTCACACACACCATCAGTAAACAACTCATCACCTTTCTCGATTTGGACATTTATGTAGAAAATGGTGGAGTAGCTACCAAAAATCATTTTAAGTCCATAGATGCCAACAATTATATTCCCACACACAGCTGCCATCTAAGACATTGAATTGATAATATCCCTAAGGGTCAATTTCTCAGAGTTAGAATAAATTGCTCAAAAATCTCTGATTACAACCAACAAGTTAAAGTATTAGAAAGCAGATTTTTAGAGAAGGGCTATGATTCAGAGATATTAGAAAGAACCATCTCGGAAATAAGAAGTGTAGAGAGACAAGATCTCCTATCCAAGACGCCAAAAATTAAGAACGAAATGAGAGACACCCAGAAAAAGCCTCTGGTAACGAATTTTAGCTATCATCATAATCTTCTGAAGAAAATAGTTAAATTAACACTGGCACCTCATTAAATCTGACCCAATCATTGGAGATATAATTTCTGAACATCCCCAAATTATTTTTTGAAAGGCAACTAATATTAAAAACATATTAGCACCTAGTGATTTCAATAAGAAAGCCCAACAGTCTAACACTAGAACTATATACCTGATAGGGAATACATTAAGAGGGTATTATCCTTGTTATAGCTGTATAGCCTGCAAACACAGTACCAAATGTAAAGAGTACACTTCTACTAATACAGGCAAAAAATATAACATCAAGGACACTATTAGATGCAGCTATAAAGGGGTAATATAGCTCATTCAGTGCTCCTGTGGCAAACAATACGTAGGAGAGACCACCAGGACCCTGCAAACTAGGATCAGGGAACATCTTAACCTAATAAAGAAAGGAGATCAAGATACTAGACTGTATGAACATTTCAGGTTGAAGCATCAAAATAATAACATAGATCTTAAATACTGGGGTATTTGTAAGATTAAGAAACCCTGGCGGGGTGGAGATTATGAACGCCTACTCCTACGGAAAGAAGCCAAACTTATATATGTATTACAAACACTATACCCCAAGGGTTTAAATTCCGAATTGGACCTCAACCCCTTCATTCTAGATTAAACATTTCTTTTAAATCTCTTTTACCTAATATATAATATATTTTGTATATTTTTATAATTTTATTTAAATATTTATATATATATATATATATATATATATCTATTTTGGAACCTAATAAGACACACTAGATATGGACATAATGTCCAGTTAAAGGGTTAATATCAATTTAACAACCTATATACAGTTGTCTAATTTTTGATCCTTCACACTATTTACCAGACAGTGTCCCTGCCCTGATTATAGGAATTAATTCTGTCTTATAGTTTTTTTTATAGATATACCCTATTCTTGTCCATAACAGATTAGCTAGTATCCCAGCCAAAGGAGTTAACATACCAAGGTCCTTCTAGATAATATTCACACAGTTAGATCTTGTATCATTTGTAATAACCAATCAGATATTTATTCAGCCCTATTTTGAAGGATAATACCCCAAATGTAACCATTTTTTATATTGCTATACAGAAATTCACAGATCTTGGCTGTTTTTAATGTTTAATACATGCTCATATATATTTTGCGTATATTTTCTATATGTATATATTTTATATATGAATGCATAAAATCTTGTGCATACTACTTATCGGGATATGTTATTGCACGAAACTGATCCATTAAGTAGTGTACCATATAAAAAAAACACTTATCGATTCCATGTTAGATATTATGCTACACAATAGGCAAACCATCTAAATGGATACATTTTATTATATTTTTATGTTTTTTTAAAATTGTTTATTTTAGTAGGATTATATTTAATTCACTTTTACAAATTGTTTATTTTAATACATTTTATGTAATTATATAACCATAATTTTTTAAGTCGCTTTTCATACTTTTAGAATAGGAGTTAAAACATTCAAAATACGGGGGGCGGAGCTTGGCCATGCAGGAACATGGACGGGTAGTGCCCTAGCTCCGTTAGAGTTTCTCCCTTGCCGCCGGACTAATGGACAGCTGAATGTAATCTAAACAATCCGTGACCTCGCTCAAGGCTCACAGAACAAGCGGATGCCTGGATGAAAGTTTTGCCGCATATAGCGGAGGGGAAAAAACGGAACTTCACTGCGGTGCTGCATCCAGCAACAAGAAGCAGACGCCATGATGGTATGCCCACGCTAGCGCAACATATATTACCCCAGCCCAGCCAGACACTGCTGCGAAGAACCTTGGAGACCTACCGACACTCGCTGCTGGAGCACTCTCATGGAGCGGGCTAGCGGCGGGATCGATGGGTTACAACCAGACAGGCTGATAGGTGAGAGTTAATCCCAGACACCGCCGACCCACGTGGGCTGCATATAACGGAGGCCTGTGCTGATAACAGCTCAGACGACTCCATCGAGACCGCAGTGACAGTTTGGGGGAAAGTTTAATAAGAATCCACACATCCCAGCTCCAGACATTCATAAAATTACCACGGACACTTTCTGCCCCACATAACAACCGCACTAGCAGTGATAATACCCCCAGTTAAAAGAGATGGCCTCCAAAAGAATCACCAAAGGGGAGAAAGGCAACAATAACAAAAACACTATCCAGACTAGTAACCTTAATGCCTTTTTTCCCCATAAGAACAACCAGACCAAGAAAATAAAAAGTCATCACAACCTAATGCTGAGATGGACACAGAGTCACACCAGAACCCACAGTCACAGTCTCTACCACAAGATCAGCTACTTAATATACAGGCCACAATTCAAAGTTTATCATCTAAAGCCGACATTGCCGACCTCAAGACATTCATTAAGACAGAACTATCAGCAGTCAGGAGAGATATCAACGAACTGGGTGCTAGGATTGATGACTTGGAAACAGGACAAGACACTCTTAATACAATAGTTTCCTCTGCTGAAAACTGCCTAGCCCAATATGCTACCTCAATACACTCCCTCAAAGAAAAGGTTGAGGACCTCGAAAATCGAGGCAGGAGAAATAATTTATGTATTCGAGGGATAGCGGAAACAGTGGATCTTGGTAATTTATTATCATACCTTATAGACTTTTTTAACTACCTGACCAATTCCACACAAATATCAGAGATTTCCATAGAAAGAGCTCACAGGGCGCTACGCCCCAAACCAACTACAAATGCTCCCCCTAGGGATGTCATTGTGAAGCTCCTTCACTTCAGAGACAGAGAATTAATCTGGTCAGCAGCTAGAACATCACGCTCTATTAAATACAAAGACCAAGAAATGCAGGTATACCAAAACCTTTGCCCTGCAACGATTGAAAAGAGAAAAGCAGCTAAATTTCTCACAACTGTCCTACAAGAACACAAGATCAAATACAGATGGGGATTCCCCTTTAGTATTATCATATCTCACGCAGGGAAACAACTCATTTATAAAGACCCAACACACCTGACAATGATAAACAGAACACTCAACATCCAAGTCCAGCACCCCATGACTACAACGGATTCTGAAGATGGAGGGCCGTCGCCTACGTTGAAAACAACCTACCCAAAGAACAGAGACCACAGTGGACCACAGTTCATCATAAGAAACTTTCACACCATCCCAGAGAAATCCGGGATCCCCCGACATGATTGAAAGAAAAGTGAGGACAATCCAAAAGAAGAAGAAAGTGTCTTTACACTCAACTCCACTTCAGAGAACCAGATAAGTACCTTAGACTTAAGGACTCTAACCTCCGGGGCCGACAAGTGGGACCCCTACTAGCGTACCTCACGCAAATATGCCTTGACTTTCCTCTATATACAGGCTCCCCCTACAGAGGGGCGCTAGAATCACAATGTTAGACCTAGTCGTTTATCTAGATAACTTATTTTTCTACCTGTTCTGTTTGAACTTTATAAAGAAGTACATGCAACACTCCTAACTTATACCATTTGTTATTTGCCATGGTCCGGTTGGAAGGGATTAATTCTCCTTCCCCCAAATTGCACCTGCGTGTAGATGAAATGCTGATTTCGTCCTCGCACTGGCAAAAGTTATGCAGTTGTAGTTTTAGTTATAAAATATGTTCCATGTTATTGTTTTTATGTATGTTGTTTATTGCCGTTTATTTTTTGCCTAGGATGTGGTCAAACTTATTTCTTGTTGCAGTCATAGTCTTATCTATAGATTAATCCTTGAGTGCCTCCGATGCCCCCCATCTCAGCAAGCATCAGATGTGTAAGTACCCGCTACCCACATGCTAGTACATAATACTGATACCTTAATGCACATTCTATCAGTCAATGCTAAGGGTCTTAACTCCCCCCAAAAAAGAAACATAGCTCTGACTGACTTCAAAAGGTTGAAAGGAGACATAATACTCCTGCAGGAAACACACTTCCTGAAAGGAAGAGAGCCCAAGACATTTCATTATAAATTTGGCACCAGCTACTATGCCTCAAACCCCAAAAAGAAAACGCAAGGAGTGGGAGTCCTCATTAAAAAGGGTGTGCCATTCCAAGATAATAAGATACTCAGGGATAGAGAGGGTCGATACATAGCGATCAAAGGTCTCTTGTATGGTCGCCCAGTTACTATTATATCCATGTATGCCCCGCCACAGAAACAATTCCCTTTTCTTAAAAAACTGACGAACAAGCTTTTAGAGTTCTCAAGCGGCACCTTACTGATGGGGGGAGACCTGAACATAGCACTGCACCCTACACTAGACTGCTCTTCTACACAGTCTTCCCTCCCGTCCCGCACACTACAGAAAGCACACTTACTTCTAAAACAACTCACGGCAAAAGATGTCTGGAGAACGCTACACCCGGACTCCATAGACTATACATTTTTCTCCTACCCCCATAAGCGTTATACATGCATAGATTACATATTTACAGATATCACGGGGATGTGTATGTTCAGGTCAGCTAAACTTACTCCAACAACATGGTCGGATCATAGCTTAGTACACTGCTCCTTTAACTGGCCCTCAAAACCAATTAAAGATTTCATATGGAGGCTGGACGAATACATGTTACACGACATAGAACTAAAAGCTAAACTAACAGAACGCATCACTGAATATGTTCAGATAAACACAACAGCCGACACTTCGCCCCAGAACAACTGGGAAGCACATAAAGCTACCATAAGAGGGGAACTTATTGCTTACAAGGCCAGAAAGAATAAAATTAAAAGGGAAAACATGACTAACCTCATAACACTCATAGAAACTATAGAAGCCCAACATAAGTTGCATCCAGAGGACACACAACTCCTAGAAACACTCTCAAATAAGAAAAAAGAGCTAGCCTCAATGCTCAACAAGGACATTGCTAGACAAAGCTTACACCTAAAACACCAAATATATGACTCGCACAACAAACCGGGTAGATCTCTGGCTCGACTTATAAGGAAAAAGTCAAACATGGCATACATACTACACATTAAAGACAAACAAGGAAGCCACTATAACACATCTCATTCCATAGCTTCAGTATTTAAATCCTTTTTCCAAAACATATACAACATAAATCCAAATGACCCACAGACTAGAGAACAGTGCATAGAAAGCATAGACCGCTACTTGACTCAACTACAGTTACCCAAGCTTACGCAAGACCAAGCAGATAGGCTAGCTGAACCATTTAATATAGACGAACTCATCAACACTATAAAAGATCTACCCACGGGCAAAACACCGGGCCCAGACGGATTCTCTTACTCCTACTATACCAAATTCATGGACTTGCTGGCACCCCATCTCCTCACATATTATAACTCTATAGACGAGACTCATGTCTTTTCCAAATCAGCCTTAGAAGCACACATCATCTTAGTACCCAAGCCAAAGAAACCCCTAGATGACCCTGCCAGCTATCGCCCGATTTCCCTGCTGAACACTGACGTAAAAATATTTGTGAAGATCATGGCAATAAGGATGAACAGAGTCATCTCGGACCTGATACATCCTGATCAGATAGGCTTCATCCCGGGCCGGGAGGCAAAAGATGGCACGGTCAGGGCCTTGAATATTATTCATCATGCACAAGAACATCAAATTCCGCTAGTCCTTTTATCTATGGACGCGGAAAAGGCCTTTGACCGTGTCAGCTGGGACTTCCATCATTCGACACTGCGACACATGGGGCTGGATAGTATACTATACCGAGTGATGGCATTATATGCACAACCGACCGCAAAAATCCACCTCAATGGGATCCTCTCAGAATCCTTCCAATTAACTAACGGTACCAGGCAGGGATGTCCACTCTCTCCCCTATTATTTGCATGTATAATAGAGACCCTAGCCACAAAAATTAGAAACAACATAGATATACAAGGCGTCCAAATTCATCGCCAACCTTACACAATCACGTTGTACGCCGATGATGTCCTCCTGTCACTAACAAACCCAGTGCACTCTATCCCCATAGTTATCGCAGAACTCCAAACCTTCCATAACCTCTCAAATTTTCTAATAAATCTTAATAAGTCTGAAATTTTGAATATAACATTGGATCACAATACCCTAATCGAAACCAAGAAGGTTACCCCGTTTAAATGGTGCTCAAATTCCCTCAAATATTTGGGAACTTATATCACCCCCTCATTAGACCTGCTTTTTGGCTATAATTTTAAACCCCTGAAAGACACAATCATAAATGACCTATCTAGGTGGAGAAACAAAAGAATTTCATGGATGGGTCGTATTAATTTGATAAAAATGAACATTTTTCCCCGCATACTATACCTTTTCCAGACGATACCGATCCCCCTCCCTAGATCTTACATCACATCTCTACAAACAGCTTTCAGCAAGTTCACATGGAATAGGAAGAACCCCAGAATTAACAAAGCAATAATGACGAAACATCGAGATCAGGGCGGACTTGGTATGCCAGATCTACAAGCTTATAATACGGCCATTTACTTACAGAGAATGCTCGACTTATACACACCCATACGATAAACGTTGGGTGGATATTGACCTAGATAATCTGGGTATAACGCGAATCAGTGAATGGTGCTGGTCATTTTATACCACACCTACTATAGTAACTACTAACCCAATCATTCTAGAGACTCTTAGCACCTGGAACAAGACACTCATTCATTCTCCCTTTCTTACATCCCGACCCTCACCCTTAACCTCACTGGTTAAAAATGGAGTATTAGACTTTGGCCCTACAATTTTACAAACAACACCCACCCACTCACTCACTGACCTTCCTATATGTCATCTTATAGATAACGAACAACTCAGACCCCAGAAAGAATTAGTAGAACAGGGACTGCAGAGCTTCACTAATTGGTTTACCTACCTTCAGCTCAACCACCTCCTAAGTTCCAATCCACAGGCTATAAATATGACAAGACCCCTTACCCACTTTGAATCCCTGTTCACTCAGGCTCCTCCCCCAAGGCACACAATCTCCAAAATATATAAAATGTTGGTACAAAATCGACCAGGTCAGGTGCTGGGATATATGGAGAGTTGGGAAAGAGACTTAGGGAAAATTATACTCCCTCAAACCTGTTCACAAATATTCCAGTGTACCATGAAATCTTCAATCTCTATGAGTATCCTGGAAATAAACTTCAAAATTCTGCATAGGTGGTATTATACACCAAAGAGACTCCACAGATTGTTTGGAGGCTCAAGGAGCCACTGCTGGATATGTGGCCATGTCGGAAGCGACATGGCACACATGTGGTGGTGGTGTTCCTCCATACGTAATCTATGGACACAAGTCATTGATGAGATAGAGAAAATTATGGAAACACAGCTACCCTTAGACCCTCTGATATGGCTTTTAAATAAACCTCCAAAGCTGAAACGCAAACCCAAACTAAAACTCCTTACCTTGATGGTGAACAGCGTTAAATTCTTGATAGCTAAGAATTGGGGAGTGGCAGAGGCCCCTTGCATGCTGTTATGGGTACAAAAAACATCAGACCTAATAAGTATGGAGGAATCCCACTACCTAAAATACGACAAGATGACCCTTTACGCAGAAATAGTTGAGATATGGGAGGGTTACCTTAAATCCAAGCAGGAGGATGGACACAAACCCAATGCTCAGGGGGATGAGTAGAGGATAGTGTGTAGTCACTCTCATACATGGGGCGGTATTTCGGAGTGCACTCTGAGAAGGCAACATTAGTTCTTTACCTATCCACGCTTGTATTGCGTTGATATTACAGAATGTTGTAACGAATTCAGTTTCTTTGTCACAACTTGCACATTCCTAGGCTATGATTTATGATTTACGATTGTTAATGTTTTGTTGTATTGTTACGCACAGAGGAGCACAGGACCAAGAACATTGGGGACTTTCTAAACCCGAACGTGTGCTCCCATACTATATGGAAAATGACCAGCCAATGTATGTGTACCCCACGGAGCTGCGTCTCTGCACTCTGTATTGAATTTCTTTTGAAAATAAAGCTGGTTTAAAAAAAAAAAAAAAAAAAAAACATTCAAAATACGGATGGGCATTATAAAGACATAAGTCTTCCACCTTAACAAAATTCACCAATTCCATCTTAACAACGAACTATTGAAAAAGAGGCTAGATTGCTAGACCAATCAGGAGCTATCAACATTTATATAGTTAACACTAAGTCCATTAAAACCATCTTGAGAAATCCATGATAAGTGGTGAAACGCGTTGATGGTTGTTTCACGGATACATAGAGAAGTTTGCTATACCTTATCTACCTAAATGGACTAAGGATCACAAAGGATTCCATCGGCACTACTTTTTTCTATAGCATACAGCATACTCTGCGCAGAGTTGAAGATCCTTAATCCAGACGGATCTACTTTCCGAAGGGAATGGAGGTGCGTGTGATGTCACCGGCTATCTGTGGAGCTGCAAGGACACCTGTGCCATCTGGTGAGTGGATGAGGTATACCCACAAATGAACAGGTAGGCACTTAGAGGTGTAGCAGCCCGATAGTACAGCAGACATACACGGCCCATTAATACAGGCTATCACGTTTGGTAAACATTTTATCCTTTGTAGACATATGAGAGATACACCAGAAGGACTCCAAGTTCTGACCAACAGTTTGACTTTTGGGATATCTGTGCAATATATAACGCACATCATCTTCTTTTATTACATGGAATGGTGAAAAGTCTCATTTAATATATCCAGGAGTGGTGCACCATTAAACATTTGTGTTTACCTTGTGCTGCAAAAAGTTTTACACTGGATTTAGAAACCATTGCCCTATCCGGCTGAATTTTATACATTTATATATGGTTTTGTGAATTTTATAGTCCATAAGGATTTTATTAGGACAGTTTTTAAGATTTTTTTCATTTTTTATGAGCGGTCATAGATTTGCACTATTAAGAATATGTGTTTATTACAATAAATGTTTATATTTGTAACCCATATTTTCCTACATTTTTTATATAATCTGTGATTAATTCTGACCAGTAAAAAAAAATACAGTCATATTTTACTTCCCCGTTGCTTTTAGCGTACTTTCACCAGAGTGTACCTTTTTTTCTATTTCTTTGAGTATATCTGTTTTTGGGAGCAGATAGGTGTTTGTGCAAGGGGTTTCTTATTTGTGCACCAATAAGACATTGCCACTATCCTAAACCGAGGCCCCAATACATAGCAAAAACTATAATAAAATTATTTAACCCCTTATCTGCCGACCCAACATAGCCGCCACCTACATTATACCTATGAACCCCTAATCTGCTGCCCTTAACATCGCTGACACCTACATGATATTTATTAGCCCCTAATCTGCCCCCCCAACGTCGCCGCCACCTACCTACACTTATTAACCCATAATCTGCTGACCGGACATCGCCGCCACTATAATAAATGTATTAACCCCTAAACCGCCGGACACCCGCCTCGCAAACACTATAATAAATTTTATTAACCCCTAATCTGCCCTCCCTAACATCGCTGCCACTTACCTACAATTATTAACCCCTAATCTCCCCCCAACGTCGCCACTACTATAATAAAGTTATTAACCCCTAAGCCTAAGTCTAACCCTAACACCCCCCTAACTTAAATCTAATTTAAATAAATCTAAATACAATTACTAAAATTAAATAAATTAATCCTATTTAAAACTAAATACTTACCTATAAAATAACCCCTAATATAGCTACAATATAACTAATAGTTACATTGTAGCTATTTTAGGAATTATATAATTATTTTACAGGCAACTTTGTATTTATTTTAACTAGGCACAATAGCTATTAAATAGTTAATAACTATTTAATAACTACCTAGTTAAAATAATTACAACATTACCCGTAAAATAAATCCTAACCTAAGTTACAAATACACCTAACACTACACTATCAATAAATTAATTAAATAAATTAACTACAATTATCTAACATAAAATACAATTAAATAAACTAAACTATATTACAAAAAAAACAAACACTAAATTACAAAAAATAAAAAAATATTACAAGAATCTTAATCTAATTACACCTAATCTAAGCCCCCAAATAAAATAAAAAAGCCCCCCAAAATAATAAAATTCCCTATCCTAAACTAAATTACAAAGTAATCAGCTCTTTTACCAGCCCTTAAAAGGGCTTTTTGCGGGGCATTGCCCCAAAGTAATCAGCTCTTTTACCTGTGAAAAAAACAAATACAATACCCCCCCCCAACATTACAACCCACCACCCACACACCCCAACTCTAAAACCCACCTGATCCCCCCTTAAAAAAACCTAACACTACCCCATTGAAGATCACCCTACCTTGAGCCGTCTTCAGCCAGCTGGGCACCGATGGGACAGAAGAGGACATCCGGACCGGCACAAGTCTTCATCCGATCCAGCCAGAAGTCTTCATCCGATCCGGCCAGAAGTCTTCATCTGATCGAGGCAGAAGAGGTCCTCCATCCAGCAGAAGTCTTCATCCAAGCGGCATCTTCTATCTTCATCTATCCGGCACGGAGCAGGTCCATCTTCAAGACGTCCGACGCAGAGCTTCCTCTTCTTTCCGATGACTAACGACAAATGAAGGTTCCTTTAAATGACATCATCCAAGATGGCGTCCCTCGAATTCCGATTGGCTGATTCTATCAGCCAATCGGAATTAAGGTAGGAAAAATCTGATTGGTTGATTTAATCAGCCAATCAGATTGAAGTTCAATCCAATTGGCTGATTGGATCAGCCAATAGAATGCGAGGTCATTTCTATTGGCTGTTCCAGTCAGCCATTTAGATTGAACTTCAATCCAATTGGCTGATTAAATCAACCAATTGAATTTTTCCTACCTTAATTCCGATTGGCTGATAGAATCCTATCAGCCAATCGGAATTCGAGCGACGTCATATTGGATGACGTCATTTAAAGGAACCTTCATTCTTCGTTAGGACTTCGATTGAAGAGGATGGCTCTGCGTCGGCTGGATAGAAGATGGCTCCACTCCGCTCCGGAAGGATGAAGATAGAAGATGCTGCCTGGATGAAGATGTCGGCCGGTCCGGATGTCCACTTCTGCCCCATCGATGCCAGGCTGGGTGAACACGGCTCAAGGTAGGGTGATCTTCAATGGGGTAGTGTTAGGTTTTTTTAAGGGGGGATCGGGTGGGTTTTTAGAGTAGGGGTGTGTGGGTGGTGGGTAGTAATGTTGGGGGGTGGGTTGTATTTATTTTTTTACAGGTAAAAGAGCTGATTACTTTGGGGCAATGCCCCGCAAAAAGCCCTTTTAAGGGCTGGTAAAAGAGCTGATTATGTTGTAATTTAGTTTAGGATAGGGACTTTTATTATTTTGGGGGGCTTTTTTATTTTTATTTTGTAATATAGTTTAGTTTATTTAATTGTATTTTATTTTAGATAATTGTAGTTAATTTATTTAATTAATTTATTGATATTGTAGTGTTAGGTGTATTTGTAACTTAGGTTAGGATTTATTTTACAGGTAATTTTGTAATTATTTTAACTAGGTAGCTATTAAATAGTTATTAACTATTTAATAGCTATTGTACCTAGTTAAAATAAATACAAAGTCACCTGTAAAATAAATATAAATCCTAAAATAGCTACAATGTAACTATTAGTTATATTGTAGCTATATTAGGGTTTATTTTATAGGTAAGTATTTAGTTTTAAATAGGAATAATTTATTTAATTATAGAAATTTTATTTAGATTTATTAAAAATAGATTTAAGTTAGGGGGTGTTAGGGTTAGACTTAGGTTTAGGGGTTAATACATTTAATATAGTAGCGGCGACGTTAGGGGCGGCAGATTAGGGGTTAATAAATATAATATAGGTGTCAGCGATGTTAGGGGCAGCAGATTAGTGGTTCATAGGGATAATGTAGGTGGCGGCGGTGTCCGGAGCGGCAGATTAGGGGTTAATAGTATAATGCAGGTGGTGACGATGTTGAGGGTGGCAGATTAGAGGTTAATTAGTGTAAGGTTAGGGGTGTTTAGACTCGGGTTCATGTTAGGGTGTTAGGTGTAGACTTAGTAAGTGTTTCCCCATAGGAAACAATGGGGCCGCGTTAGGAGCTGAACACTGTTTTTTTGCAGGTGTTAGTTTTTTTTTCAGCCAGCTCAGCCCCATTGTTTCCTATGGGGAAATCTATTCTAAATAATCCACACTTAATCATTGCATGAGGATGAAAGCTATCAAAATGTAACAAGTTTGTTCTGTCAGTCTTCTTAGAGAAGATGTCACAGTCCAGCGATCCCTCCTTAATTGAAACCCTAGTGTCAAGGAAACTGATATATTCAACACTCATCTCCATAGGGAATTGTAAATTGTCTGTAGCCACATTCAATCTGGAGAAAGTGGTCCAAATCAATAGAGGTACCTGTCCAAATCATATCTGTTGGTGCTCTACAAATACCTGATAATAATAATAATAAAAATATTGTCAATATAATGAAACCAACATAAAACGGATCTCTTAAATGCTTCATCCACATATACTACCTCCTCCTCAAATCGTCCCACAAAGAGGTTGGCATATGTAAGGTCCACATTTGAACCCATTGCTGTACCTTTCCTTTGGACATAGAAAGTGTCCTCAAACATAAAATAATTCTCATATAGAACCAATTTGAATAGGACCTTAATGAATATCCTCTCATTAGGAAAGTGTAGTCCATCCATGTCCAAAAAATAGAAGACACTCTCTATTCCCAAATCATGAGTTATCGAGGTATACAGACTTAAAATGTCCATTGTCATGAGGGTACAACCAGGAGGGATCACCAAGACTGAGATTCTCCCCAAGAAGTCAGTGGTATC
Organism: Bombina bombina; assembly: GCF_027579735.1. NCBI lineage: Eukaryota > Metazoa > Chordata > Amphibia > Anura > Bombinatoridae > Bombina > Bombina bombina. The sequence goes on along the minus strand of NC_069508.1, from coordinate 95,897,971 downwards.
TTGTAAATAAGAATCCACATATCCTTTCTAATGGTCTAGTGAGATGATCCAAAAAAATAGTCAAAGGTTGGAAGATTGAGTCTGTCCCTGTCACTATCGATCATCCTGGGTGGTTAACTATGTCCTTGTGCATTTTAGGTAATACATAAAAAACAGGAATAATCAGATTCTCATCAATTAGAAATTGAGCCTGTTTATTAGTGATGATATTCATCATTGATGCTTCAAAGACTAATTTCTTAACTGTAAGTAACAATCTAGAGATAGGATCCAATTTAATGACCTCATAGTTAGTGACATAATTTAATTGTTTCACCAGTGTTATATATGCTTCCACCATCACATTAGATTGTGGGGGATTAAAGGTAATTTTGGGTTTGATATGCTGCACATGGAACTGAAAGGGGGTGATACAAGAGGATTCAGAAGTGCTCTCAAGCTCTTGTTTATTAAAGAAACTCTTTAATCTCAGACTTCTAAAAAAAATTGTAAATCACATTCAGTGGTAAAGAAGTCTGGATAACTAGTTGGCACAAAAGATAACCCTTTAAAGTGCACTCCATTAAAGTCTAAGGGGAGAATAAGTTAACATGGTCACAATACTTGTAATACCAGTGCTAATTCAGGTGCGCAAAAACGTTACTTCTGGCGGTGTAGAGTGCTCCACTGAAAGCACTAAATAGTGGTCCACTTGTAAGCTAGCCCTAAGTGTTAACATCTAAGTATATAATTCAAAGCAAAGTAATGAAAATCCACCTTTCTACAGATTTATGTAAAGGGAAATAACATAAGTTATGTGGCAAATGAAAATTTTAAGAAATTGAATAGAAATAATAGAAACTTTGTAACAGGAAAGTTCCCCAACAAGGTGTGTGCTCGTGTGTACACAAATTTTATCCCGGTGTTAATAAATAAAATAAATAATGAACATATGTTAAAAGCTTTAGCAGAACAATTTTTTTTTTCAACTCCCCCCAGAATTTCTTGGGGTACTTTCTTAAAGTACATTACAGAGAAAAATGGTCTCTATCAGTGTCATAAAGGGTGCTATACATATAAAGAGTGCAAGAAATCTCCAGTAATTTTGTTCATCACCGGTTGGGTAACTGTGAAATTTGTCCATATCTCAGGACCTCTCGTGATCATCTGATAGTATGATACAACGTGGAGAGAGTTGTCCGTTTGATGATCTTAGCTGGGTGAAAACTGGCCTCTTAAAGGGACATTAAACACATTCGGGCATATTTATCAAGCTCCGTTTGGAGCTTGATGCGCCGTGTTTCCAGCGAGCCTGAAGACTCACCAAAAACAGAAGTCATGAAGCAGTGGTCTAAAGACCACTGCTCCATAACCTGTCCGCCTGCTCTGAAAACGATCGGGTTAATTGACACCCCCTGCTAGCAGCCGATTGGCCACGAATCTGCAGGGGGTGACATTGCACCAGCAGTTCACCAAAACTGCTGGTGCAATGATATTTATCGATGTGCAGCAGACATGATACGCAATATCTGATCATGTCCGCTCGCACCATAATAAATAGGCCCCATTGTAGTTTTCTGCAAGTTTTGCAATAGACTAACATATAGACTCTGAACTATATTAGAACTGCTTAACACCTTGTTTGCTGCAATATTTTTTTAGCAGTCAAACTACACCCTCTACTTTCCTTATATGGAAAAGCCAATCTAACCTGCACCTGGAAAATACAGGATTTGCCACTGTTATTGTGTTAATAAAATTGTCGTTAACAAAATAAGATAAATGAGATAAAGATATGTGACAGGGTTAGGCTGATAAAGCCTGTCATATTGCTCATAATTTTTTTCAGACTTGAAAGTCCAAACGTTTCATAACAAATTTAAATTACAAGAAAGAAAAAAGGGGGCAAAATAAAGAATAAACTAATATTGCAACGCTGCTTTACCTTCATTTAGCTTTTTATATTACACACGTGTCCCATTAACTGGTGGGATATGTTTAATTATTTGACCCCACACAGGGCTGTAGAGAAATTATTACTGATTATCATAAAGACATGTTGAACTAATGCAGTAGAATTAATTTACTAATTCATTTCCAGTTAAAGAAAAAAAAATCATTTATTTTTTCCTGCTGCATTTTTGCTAAATGTAAGGTAAAAAAACATATTTGCAGGTTCTGGTACAGCCTCCTTCCTGTGAGTATTTTTGTAAGAGCTAGTGAGAGGCTGTATTTCCTGAGCCATTAATAAACACTGCTCTTCTCTTTGCCTCGGGAGCACTTTGTTCCGTTTGTTTGACACAAATGAGTTTTTAGCAAACCATTTGTGAGATTGATGAATGACATTGTTGAATGGTCAGAAGAACTGCATCATGAAGTCTTCATTGTTCACAGGTTATTGCTCACAACTATCCTGTGTATTGTGGGACAGTCACAGTCTGGAGTTTCTGCCTAGTGCCCGAGGCCTCTAATATATGGTGAGCATTTGAAGAATATGTGATGGACCTGCTTGTTTGACTTTGTGTCAGTCATGGTGGTATCTCATTGTGGTGCTTTTGAGTGAGATGATAAAATAAAATAAGGCATTGCAGTTGCAAGCCTGGTTACATTTTCCTAGGTTGTTTAAATCGCTGATATTTACCAGCTTCAGTACAAGTACAAGGAGGAGATATTTTACTTGTATTCTCAAACTTTTCTTTTCATTGTAGCTACATCTCTTGGTTTTCTGTTGTTTTTTTGTTTTTATAAGAGTTCTCTCAAATAGTGAAATCTGTAGTGTATTCTTTTTTTTTTTTTTTTGGTGTGAAATGAGTGTGTGTGTGTGTGTGGGGGGGGGGGCTTTATGGATTCTTGCACCTGTGCCCTGAGGTTTCTAGTTACGCCTCTGATTCAGCAGAAAGAACAACAGAGCCTGGTCCTAAACATCATTGCATTTACAAAACAATTTTTTATTGGAGAGTTTTAAGGTGTTTCCCCAACAAATCACTATTCATTAATTATTACTCTACTATATGTCAATGAATTTTATGCTCACTTGTTATTTAGGTTTTTAGTCTAACTATAGTGTGATAGTGTTGTCCAAGAAATAGGGGTTAATGATACTGCTAGTGTTTGGCAAAATGTACTAGGTCAGAGTGTCCCAGAAATTAATTCTAGTATTTTTGTTTTCAAGATTTTTTTGTGACATAAAAGGTATGGGCAGAGAGAATACAGGTATTCCTGATTGGAGAAGATGTAACATGAGTATTTTATTTAAATTGAATACAGATTTATTTAATTCAATTTAATAAATGTGGAGAAATAAATATTAGAGAAGAAAATAAAGGGTCTTGACAGTAAACTGACAAGACCAAAATATTGCTTTAGAAAAACTGTAGAACAAAACAAAAGAATATATGGTTTTTACAACTTAGTAATGTATTTTTTACAATTTCATACTATTTGTAAAATTATTCTGAAAAGCCTTCTAAGAAACCTTAAAGGGACATGAAACCCCACATTTTTCTTTCATGATTCAGATAGAGAATACAATTTCAAACAACTTTCCAATTTACTTCTATTATTTGCTTCCTTCTCTTGTTATCCTTTGCTGAAAGGTTTATCTAGGCAAGCTCAGGAGCAGAAGAGAACCTAGGTTCTAGCTGTTTATTGGTGGATGCATATATATATTGATTGTGATTGGCTCAACCATGTGTTCTGTTACAAACCATTAGTGCATTGCTGCTCCTTCAACAAATGATACCAAGAGAATGAAACAAATTAGATAATAGAAGTAAATCAGAAAGTTGTTTACAATGGTATTCATGGGTTCTTGGAGTTCCGGAGGTGGAGAGCGTGGGTGTGAGGTCACGTGATACACCTGCTCTGTTTTTCCTTGCAAGCAGTTGGCGAAATTAACCTCGCCCAAACCCTCAGACTCAGGGTGGCTTGCCTAGCTTAATCTACATCGCTACTGTAACTTCACAAAGTGCCACGACATTGCACTTAGCTGCATATCGCAGTAACTAAAAAGACTTGTCTTCTCCTTACAGCTATTGTATACTTTATCAGCTACCAAAGCTGCTGTTCTCTTACTGAAAAGCCATCCATAATCACATAACCAGCATAAACGCATCCTCTCTTCCCCCTTCCCATGGGTGCTGCATGAGGGGGGGCTTACCTTCCTTGCTTCATCTGATTACCCCTTTTACTGCGGGAATGGAATGAGGAGGCTATCTGTCTGAGGTTTGGGGCCCAATTGGGCTGAAACGCTTGTGCTGCCATTCCCAGAGGGCCTATTCACCTCCCTGCATAGGCTACATATCGTAGGCGTGTATCCTGAAGTGCCCTGGATGACGACCGGTTGTTTCCTTCTCTCGCAGTGAAGCTGAGGTGTGGGGATTGGTCCATCTTTCTGATGGTTGACCACGCATGCCTGAGGTGAGATATAGAGGTAAAGAAGGCTCAGAGGACTACTTCGTTCTGGCTCAGCTTCCCCCTCCAACTGGTGCTGTGTGAGACGTGTGGGGCCATCTTCTGCTTCGTGGTCGTTCTCTTCCAAGTGAGAAAGTTCTCTTCCAACCTGACTGGGGCTTGTCTTCCCGGCCCACTCTGGGTCTGGTCCACGGCATCTTTTCAGCACTGACTTCTCCTATTTGCTCGCTTGTTCTCAGCCTCCCACCAGTGCTGCGTGAGGGGGGCTGCCTCTGCACTTGATCGGCTACTTCTTCTGCAGCACATTCCAGGCTATGGTATGATATTGCCTTGAAACTTATGTTCATGATTTATTCGTCTTTCTCTCCCCTCCCTGCTCTAGCCACTTGTGTTTTTACCCACTACATGGAATAGTGCTCCTTCTTTTTACCTCCTAGCAGTTGAATTCTGTGGTGGATACCTGCCAGCTATTTTTTTCAAATTAAAAAGCATAATTGATGTTTGCATTAGTCTGGCAGGATGACCCAATAATTGGGTAGTATCTGGAGGAAGGGGCAAAAAGGCTGGCGCAAGAGGAGAGATGTGGGGATAAGCAGAAAATTGAGGAGCATAGCATCACTTTATAAACAGGCTAATCACTGGTCTGCTTTATTGTTTCCTTGGACATTGATTATATTCTTCTAATGGGACTGTTGGGAGTATGCCTGGAACAATTAAACTCTATGGCCTAGATTTAGAGTTCGGCGGTAGCCGTCAAAACCAGCGTTAGAGGCTCCTAACGCGGGTTTTTTACGCACTCCGGTATTTAGAGTTTATTTACCGCGACTCAAAATACACCTAACGCTCAACTTTCTACCGCCACCTCAGACCCAGTAGTAAACATATACCGCACAAAAAAACATCCACGAATCACAAAACAAATATTACACAAAGTACACTTACACTCATACAAACACAACACTATCTTTATTTTTCGGAATTTTTATTTTTTCTTAAAAATACAAAGGATTAAAGTTGCGAGATCTCGGGTGTTTGAAAAAAATCCACACAAATCCATTTTCCCATTGACTTACATGGACATACGGGAAAAGACCCTCATATACCTACATCTAACGAATAACATTATCACAAACATACACTCATCGATGCATACAAACAATATACACCACATTACATACACAAAATATTTATTTATTACAAAAAGAACACGATTTAGTTACTTTTTCACACAAGCTCATGACGTCACTCACTTTACGAGGAAAACCAGTCTTAGAAAAAAAAATATAGAAATCTTTGGAGCCTCCATTGACTTCTATTGGGAAGACGTGCTCGTGCACGCGAAACCCTCATTTCCCTAACGCACGCAAATAGCGTAGACTGAAAAACTCCAAATACCAGCGCTAGAAAATACATGCTTTTATGCGTTAGACCCAGCTATGATAAATAGATCAAGAAATGACTATTTCCCTATGGTGGATTTATGTTTTTTAATATTAAATATTCACCACACCATAAATATTTTTAACACTTTTAGATTACATCAACTACAAATCCCCATCACTAGTAACACATTATTATTTCAATAAAATTACATTTACAATTAAAATAAAATTCAATACACATTTCTGGATTCACAAACACTACACAATGGGAAACATCTCTCATTTACCTTTATTATTGCATTTCTGTTATTCAACTCATATGCTTGCAGCAACTGCATATCTACATAGGCTTAACACATGATCACTCATGGATGCACATACATTACTTTTAACATTCAATCATACATGTGCATTCAAATGATGGGGGAAAAACACATTACATTCTCTCGAGGAATCACAAAACACAACATATGGATTTTACTGTACTTTTAACATCATGATTCCATCACCAGAAACCATTAGGAATTACGTACAACAAGAACATCATTACACCAGATTACAGATGTCACTTTATGGGAAGGAACAACAATGCCAGACCGCTATATAGAAGTCAGCATATGTGGGACACAATCACAATATATACGTACATGTACATAACACGCATCACCCATCACGCAACCACAAAGCACACATTTAGATTTTATTCAGCACACAATAACAATGTAGCACAATACAACAACACAATGAGGATTTCAGAACTACATAGGCAGGTTAATAATATCATGACGTCATTAGAAGATTCAACCATACACATCACAGATTCACCACTGTACCGCCCCTTTAGGAACTTTAACACTCAATACTACAATACAACATATACGTAAAACACACTTTTGAACAGCATTATTATGGAGATTTCAATGGGACAATTCAGAAATATTGTCAGATCGCACATCAATTATATATATAATACTACAGATGACAGCCGGAAGTTATTCAGTATTCGTGCAATTTTTATGGGACGCATACAATATCGTCAGATCGAAAATCACTTATATATATAATACTACAGATGACAGCCGGAAGTTATTCAGTATTAGTGCGATTTGAAAGGGACGCGTACAATATTCACATCTCGGCAATCACTTATATATACAATACTACAGATGACAGCCGGAAGTTATTCAGTATTAGTGCGATTTGAAAGGGACGCATACAATATTGACAGCTCGGCAATCACTTATATATACAATACTACAGATGGCAGACGGGAATTTCGGAATTATTATTGCGATTTGAAAGGGACGCGTACAATATTTTACAGCTCGGCAATCACTTATATATACAATACTACAGATGGCAGACGGGAAGTTCGGAATTATTATTGCGATTTTAAAGGGACGCATACAATATTGACAGCTCGGCAATCACTTATATATATAATACTACAGATGACAGACGGGAAGTTCGGAATTATTATTGCGATTTGAAAGGGACGCGTACAATATTCACATCTCGGCAATCACTTATATATACAATACTACAGATGACAGCCGGAAGTTATTCAGTATTAGTGCGATTTGAAAGGGACGCGTACAATATTCACATCTCGGCAATCACTTATATATACAATACTACAGATGACAGCCGGAAGTTATTCAGTATTAGTGCGATTTGAAAGGGACGCGTACAATATTCACATCTCGGCAATCACTTATATATACAATACTACAGATGGCAGACGGGAAGTTCGGAATTATTATTGCGATTTGAAAGGGACGCGTACAATATTGACAGCTCGGCAATCACTTATATATACAATACTACAGATGGCAGACGGGAATTTCGGAATTATTATTGCGATTTGAAAGGGACGCATACAATATTGACAGCTCGGCAATCACTTATATATATAATACTACAGATGACAGACGGGAAGTTCGGAATTATTATTGCGATTTTAAAGGGACGCGTACAATATTGCCAGCTCGGCAATCACTTATATATACAATACTACAGATGGCAGACGGGAAGTTCTGAATTATTATTGCGATTTTAAAGGGACGCATACAATATTGACAGCTCGGCAATAACTTATATATACAATCCTACAGATGGCAGATGTTCCTTTATCATTTACAAACAATATTGCAGCAACATTGATCGATCACATTCGATGCACATTATACACAACTATGCACTTTCATTCATGTTAGCCTGGACGTGTGCTTGTTACTATAAGATCGCGTTTAAGAAATATTGATTACACATATGATCAAACATTACAAACATGCACTGTATGTGTGATATTTGACACTTTCACATTGAGAATCATTGTTTGAAACTAACATTTCAGCAAACAACAAATAAACGCCCACTGTGAAAGCATTCGCGCCGCTCACATACAAACAGGTGAATACAATCAGCAATCATTACAAACTCACTACCATTGGACTAATTGTACTATAAATCCCCCAAACAACATGGCCAATGCATCACTTGTGATCCACATCAGATCAAGTGCTTACCTTGTTACGCTGTTTTGAAAGATGGATGACGATGACATGGTAGACGCTGCTGGTGGTGCTATTGGCGAACTAGCTGTTGGTCGAATCAGGCAGCCTCGGCGGCTCAGACCGAGACGAAGGGGTCGTCTGGTTCGAGGTCCTCGTGTCTACAGGGTGAGACCCACCTTGGAAAACATGAGTGACTTTGAGGTTTTTGATAAGTATCGGCTCGATCGCGAACAGCTCATTGGCCTTTACGAGCTTCTTAAACCTCATTTGGAGCCACGTATACAAATAAGGACTGCTGTTCCCCCCATGAGTAAGATGCTAAGCTGTCTATACGTCCTGGCCTCCGGGAGTTTTCAATCCGGAGAACTGTACATGCATGGCCTGGCTCAAGGTACATTCTCTGGGGTGTTTGATAACTTTCTGAACGCCATGGTACGTATCAGTAAGCAATACATAGGATTCCCACAGAATGATGGTGATTGGAGGCGCCTGAAGCGGGAATTCTTTGATATAGCTCAATTGCCCAATGTCTTGGGAGCCATTGATTGTACCCACATTGCGCTGCGTGCTCCAATTGATGACTTGCCCTTCAGAAATCGCAAACATTTTCATAGCCTCAACGTGCAGTATGTTTGTGACGCACGGATGAGGATTATGCATGTGTATGCGAATTTTGGAGGTGCTTGTCATGATGCCCGCATCCTCTCTCTGTCGTCCCTGTGGAGACAGTTTGAGGAAAGACAAATGCCCCCTGGTTATCTCGTTGGTGAGTATTTGTGCACAACATGGTTAATTATTTTGACAATTGCCCCTGTATTTTTTAACTGTTAGCGTCATGTTCAGCTATAGGATTAAATTTAACCATTTGTTATTTACCGACGCTAATGTCTATTTTTATTGAAATGCAGATATGTAGCATGTCTTACCTTAAGTGTTCAGATAGAGAATGCAATGTAAACATGTAGTTAGCATTTTACACAAGGTTTGGTTTAGGAGAAATACGCATATGTAGCATGTCTTAGATGAAATGGCAAGATATTATCTCATGCAATTTAACCCTGTCATTGTCTTTTTCTGCTAATGTCTATTTTTATTGAAATGCAGATATGTAGCATGTCTTACCTTAAGTGTTCATATAGAGAATGCAATGTAAACATGTAGTTAGCATTTTACACAAGGTTTGGTTTAGGAGAAATACGCATATGTAGCATGTCTTAGATGAAATGGCAAGATATTATCTCATGCAATTTAACCCTGTCATTGTCTTTTTCTGCTAATGTCTATTTTTATTGAAATGCAGATATGTAGCATGTCTTACCTTAAGTGTTCATATAGAGAATGCAATGTAAACATGTAGTTAGCATTTTACACAAGGTTTGGTTTAGGAGAAATACGCATATGTAGCATGTCTTAGATGAAATGGCAAGATATTATCTCATGCAATTTAACCCTGTCATTGTATTTTTCTGCTAATGTCTATTTTTATTGAAAAGCAGATATGTAGCATGTCTTACCTTAAGTGTTCATATAGAGAATGCAATGTAAACATGTAGTTAGCATTTTACACAAGGTTTGGTTTAGGAGAAATACGCATATGTAGCATGTCTTAGATGAAATGGCAAGATATTATCTCATGCAATTTAACCCTGTCATTGTATTTTTCTGCTAATGTCTATTTTTATTGAAATGCAGATATGTAGCATGTCTTACCTTAAGTGTTCATATAGAGAATGCAATGTAAACATGTAGTTAGCATTTTACACAAGGTTTGGTTTAGGAGAAATACGCATATGTAGCATGTCTTCGATGAAATGGCTAGATACAGATTTATATATAATTTTTTTTTTTTTTTTTTTATGTTTCTGACAACTTTTAATATGGATTATGGTTTTTAAAAAATATATTTATACAACAATATACTAGTTTAAGTATTCTGTTTGAATTATGTTCTGTTCTAAATTTATAGGTGATTCTGGGTACATGAGCCGGCCTTGGCTCATTACCCCCTTGCGTAGCCCAACTGATGTGTCTGAGGAGCGCTACAATAGGGCTCATAAGAGAACCAGGGCGGTGGTTGAAAGGATGTTCGGGCTCCTGAAGATGAGATTCAGGTGCCTGGACCGTTCTGGAGGAGCACTCCAGTACAACCCAAAGAAGGTGGCTAAGATCGTTGTAGCCTGTAGCGTCCTGCATAATATTGCACAGCGGGCTGGGATGCTGCAGGCCGTCCCGGTGGACAGAGACCTCCTCAGAGATGAGGAGGATGATCCTGTTCTAGAGGGGGAATTCCAGGACGAGGGACTTGATGTCAGAGCAGACGTCATCAACCGCCACTTTAGACGGTAAATAATAGAAGTTACACTGGAGTATTTTCAATAGATGTGAACTCTAGGGAAATGACAAGTAGAGAATTGTGCAAACATGTTAGTATTGATAAAATGTTATAATAATATTTATTTCTCATAATATAGGTGATGCTCTGGGCATTGGGTCCTATAGCGAGTCTTTGCCACCTGGTTTTTATAGAGGACATCAGATGGTAAGTAGAAATGTATGGACTGTTGCTGGCATGATTTGTACACAAATACATAATATGGCATAAATTTTTAAAAATATAACTTTGTTTACACATTACTTATGTACATAATCAGAAAGGGATACTCTAGAATGACTATGGTTCAATGTCACACAGAGGTTTGTTCTGCTCAATATGACTCATCTTCACACTTGATAGAAAATAACACAGGTTCATACACAGGCTTAGTAAGCTAGTGATAGATATTTATTATGAAATGGGGGGTGGGAGAGGGGTACAGAACTGATTCACACACTTGTATGAAATCTTTATATATAATTTCTTACATTAGGGAGATGACTTAATATAAAGACTGAAAGGGAACAATTTGAAGCCTGACAGTGAAGATTTCCAAGACTGACAGTGGGGAAAAAGCCAAGATTGAAATTGAAGTATACCAATGGGATCATGTCTGGCATATTTAAATTCTGCTGACCTTGAAAACCATACAAAGACATGTTCACATGGTAAGTGCAAACTATTTGATAGAATAAGGCTGTGGAGACATCCTATTGGAGACACTTAGATGATTTTCTATTTTGTAGATGGTATTTCCCAGTCCTCTATTTAATGAACTGATGAATAAGACACCTATTGAAGATCAACTGTTTACCCCTGAATTGACATTCAAAGACCATGCATTGTCCAGGTTGGTGTACCAATGCATGCTAGTGAAGACTGTAGAATATTAGTAGCTTACATACATTAGTCATATTTAGTTCTTAATTAGATATTTAGGGATCACAATCAGACACTTAGATGATTTTACTTTTTTAGATGGTATTTCCCAGTCCTCTATTTAATGAACTGATGAATAAGACACCTATTGAAGATCAACTGTTTACCCCTGAATTGACATTCAAAGACCATGCATTGTCCAGGTTGGTGTACCAATGCATGCTAGTGAAGACTGTAGAATATTAGTAGCTTACATACATTAGTCATATTTAGTTCTTAATTAGATATTTAGGGATCACAATCAGACACTTAGATGATTTTACTTTTTTAGATGGTATTTCCCAGTCCTCTATTTAATGAACTGATGAATAAGACACCTATTGAAGATCAACTGTTTACCCCTGAATTGACTTTCAAAGACCATGCATTGTCCAGGTTGGTGTACCAATGCATGCTAGTGAAGACTGTAGAATATTAGTAGCTTACATACATTAGTCATATTTAGTTCTTAATTAGATATTTAGGGATCACAATCAGAAAAAGGAATACATATTATAGTTGATATAGAGGTATTTGAATGGACATGAAATATTACATTTATGTTCAGCATACATATATTGTTTACATGTGATATACATTATTATGTATAAATTTAATTTTTGAAATTTAAATATTATTTTTAATCAACAATATAATGGTGTATGTATTTCATTAATTTAAAATGAATGTAATGATTATCTTTAAAAAATGTTGATCAAAGTTAGAGCATAGACACCATATGATTTTAAATGTATTTTATGAATATTTTACAACGTGTGTATTAACTTTGTTCCATTTTTATTATTTGTCATTTCAGATTGGCATCTGATGACTTCATGGAATATTTATTTATTTTCTATTAAATATATATTTTTTTTTTAGCAGATTCTAATATATATCAATATAATCTGTAAATAAATAAAACTTGGACTCCCATGACTGGTAGTTGGCTATTTGACAAGCACATGCATAAGAGAAAATAATGCATTAATAGTAGAAAATAAAATTCTTCAGAGAATATTAAAAGATATATTTTAACATTAATTGGGGAGTCATATTCTTCAATGCTTTTATATTGAAAAAGTATATATTAAAAATATTTAGGATATGTATTAATATTATGATTGTTTTAACATTTAATAAGGTGAAGTGGTTCAATTACATGAAAGTGACAGTGTTGTTGAATGTAAAAAGAATTGTATAAGATCATGTATCTTCCTTAGGTATCTCAAAACATTATTAGAAAATATTTTACAATTATTACATTTATAAATGGTAGGTCATTTAACTTTATAATTTTTAATAATTAGTTATTGGATGCCAGGTTAATCTATGTAATTTTCTAGTGGAGTCATTTAACTATACTTAGTAATATTATGTATTTATTACAATCTTACCTCTTGGGTTAGACATCAAATATCTATATAGAATGTAATTTCCCCTTTAGTTTATTTTGTCAATGTTAAATAAAAATACAATATGTTTGGGTCCTTAAAGGGGTCATTCAAAATGTATATTTTGTATACATTGTTACAAATATCATACAAGAATTTAAACATATTTAGAATGTACTATAGAATTACATTCAGTCTTTAAATATACTTGTTAAAATAAAAATAAATGCACATATCTTAGTGAATGATATAAGGCATCTATATGCAAACAACAATCAGCATCAAAATAGCCTATGTAGAGATGTATTTAATCCACGAATATATATAATTACAATATAATGATTGAATAACAAAACATATTAAGTTGGTCAAATATAAGATTATGATACAAAATGCATACATAACATATAGCTTAATGTCCCTCTACGCTGAAGGCTAAAAAATACCTCATTTAATAAATATATTTCAGTCAGTGTGTAAAACAATCTAGAAGTTAATCTAAATTTGCTTTACTCATATGTTAGACTCATTTAGCAAAAGGAAGGTGCCTAGGTTTATGATATATTAAGCATTATTGTGAAATGTTTATTTAAAGGGACATGAACTCAAAATATACTTAAAGGTAGCCATTTAAAAAAACAATGATTTATACATTCTGAATGAGTATTCTATTTTAATCAACTTTAAAACTTGTCTCATATTATGAATGCTCATTGTGATGTTGCTATCATTACTTTAGAAATAAGGCAGTAAATAGCTAATTTATTTGCTTCAGTACTCTGGACAAAACTTGATTGTTTGGAATAATTGATGCAACAATCGTCAAGGACAACCCAGGTTTTTATTAAACAATTGTCCGTAATATAAAATATCATTATTGATTTTCAAAGAAACATAACAAGATAACTTAACATTTGATAATCGTATTAAATAATAAAGTTGATTAACATTTCATGCTCAATCACCAATGGTAAATTTGTTTGGACAGTGTCCCTTTAAGAGCTTGAAATAGTGTATTTACTTCTCTTCCTATCTTGACATACTTTGCTTGAAAAGCATATCGAGATAGGCTCAGTAGATGAAGATTGGTGGATGCACAGAGATGCCTTATGTGATTGGCTCAACCATGTGCATTTAAATTTCTTATGTTGAGGATATATAAATACTAAGAGAAAATGATTTACATTTTAAAGTCTAAACAATCTTCTATCTCTACAGATCATTTGATACAATTGTTTGTAATGTCTCTTTAAAACTAAAGACGCCATTGCACAATAACATATATGAGCACTTCAGAGAAATACAAGCTCGAGGTTTATTTGCGAATAACAAAGCTGTAGTTTAACATTTATAAACAGATTATCAAAGTTACTGACATTCTTCCCGGAATTTTAACATTAATAAATATTGCGTGGGAAACGCATCTTCAAACACCAGATTAGCATATTTAAACATTAGTGTAATGTCACGCAATAGCACACAATCAATGTGCATTATAAATACATTTAATAGAGCAATGTCAATACTTCACAATCAATTTATTTAAAGAACAATAAAGACATACAATATTAAATGTGTATTTGTATTAAAGAAACAGACCGTTATTAAACCGAGAAATGTCTACAACATTAATAATGTGACAGGATGAGATTTTAAAGAGTATTTAATCATTAATATTTCACGGATCACGGATATTAAATCTGCGTCACACATATCCGCATGACAGGCCCATGAGTTACAAATAAGTCTACATGAAAAATGAAGTTACAGCACCACCAAGCGGTATGTGTAAGGAAGTTACTAAGATATGAAACATTAAGGAACGGCCAATCAGAGTTCATCACACAAACACAACTTGAGTCAGGATGGTCTCACAGACATTATAACAATATTTCAAAATTTAATCCAATCAGATGTACAGATAAATTGTCCCATGGTGCATCTCATGTTTACTTCACCATATAAAAGTCCATTACACGTTGCCATCTTTGTCAGTTCTCTAATGCCTGCAGGCAGTTTATATTATTATAATATATTTATTGTACAACCCAGCAGGCATGTCAGTTCCCAGGTTCACCAAGGAGGAGAGCGCTGCACTGGTCCACGCCGTCAAGGACTTTTATCCCCAGCTGTTTGGGAACAAGAGGAGCTCGACAGATGCGCCTGTTAAGAAGGCCCTCTGGGAGTCTATCACCAATGCGGTTAGATTGGTGTGTGACGTCCAGAGGACCCAGGATCAGATCATGAGGAGATTCGGAGATATGAGGTTGCGTTTATCGAAAAAAGTCAACCTCATAAGGGACTGGGTACAAGCCCGTAAAAGAGGGGGCCAAAGAAAGGCCCCGCGGAAACTGTACCTACTCCCTTATGAGGTGACTTTATGCGAGCTCCTCAATCTCCGGGTCCCCAAAAGATTTAGATCCTCGCCATCCTCGGCCTCCTCTTCTTCCCTCCCAGCTGCGGGATCTGAAAGTCCTGACGCGGGGGACAGGGCAGATGCTTCTCCGTCCGGTGGCCTGGGAGGACCCGATAGAGAATCTGAACCAGGTAATTATCCAACTTCATATAATATTTATAATGTTAAAAATCCAAAATGTGTATTTAGTCAGATACTAAACCTATACAGATCTCACAACATACACTACATATGATGTTTAGATATCTGATTTTACATTAGTGATACATGAAATTGGAATGATGTTTATTGCGCTCTACAGAATATGCGTCACAGAGCGGAAATCTAATTTCGCATCCACGTTAACATGGGTTTGCGGAAAGTGGCATTGCTTTATACATGTTGGTCAAATGACGGATGCGTAATTCCGCTTGGAATCATTGCGCAATGATCGCGAAAATGGCATTTCTCATCCACGTTAACATGGGTTTGCGGAAAGTGGCATTGCTTTATACATGTTGTTAAAAATTAAATGGAAAATCTTAGATTAGTGAAGAATACAGTATTCTTATTTTAAATATTATATCTAATAAAAAACGAATAATACTAATAAATTATAACATATGGCCATCAATTGATGATTATGTAATAACAAGCATATATTCTTAAAGATACAGTAAACAACACAACTGATTGAAAATAAGAGTCCAGGATATATTTATCATTCATTTAATTGCGGAAACTATTAACTCATGGGACTACCAAAGGATTAATATTTTTCTATTGATTTGTTATTAATGTAAATATTTTAAACATGGCATGATTAGTATTAATGATATGCAATCCTCATTTAATATATTACAGATATGGATGTGGCTGCTGGATCCTCAAGCCAGGGCTTGTCACAGTATGGTATGTCTCATTTTAATTGACATTTGTCTTAGAAACATGGAATGAACATTACATACTAAATACACATTGTTCTATATTTATATGTAATGTCTATTTAATAGATGAAAATTATATAATTATTCGGATATACTTAAATAACATATTTGATTTTAATTGCATGCTCAATACCATTCATTACATCAACATATGGAGTAGATAATTCATTAACAAACAACAACATTGTGGAATCTATTTAATTTTAGATTAAAGGGATACTGAACTACAATTATTAATATTGTCTTTCACATACAGTATGCAATATTAATAAACATAAAATATAATACTATCATCATATGTGACATATTCTATTGCTAAATGTATTTTAAAATAAATAAAGTACGTTTATGTGCATCTAAATATTTGTTGACCAACCTGGGTTTATATTGATGATTGGTGGATACCTTCAACAAACAATATTTATTGAATCCAATATTCCTTATCTGCCTTTAAGATTAATATCGAACAACATTCGAATTATAATAGGAGTCAATGTTAAATCATTTTTTACAGTTTGAACATAGAAATCAATTATTTAAATTAATCATGTCAGTGTCCCTTTAAGACAAAATAGATTCATTCATCATTACATTATTTTTATTAAAAACTATTGATATATAAATCTAATTATCTGTTGGAGTTACTTTATATATATCTGCATACTCTAACAGCACCATGATTACATATTTGTAATAATAAAGTTTGTTATGTATTGTGATAAATATGTGTTGTGTCCTAAACAAGATTACTGTACATTGAAAAAATGGCTCGATGTGACACATGTTTGTTTAGATTTGTCAACAGATGCTCCTCAATATGTGGTTTGTGTGTATTCTTGTAACTTCTTAAGGACATATGACGGAATTATTCCGTCATAAAACAATTGAGCTAAGTGAAAGCTGTGTCCTTAAAGGGTTAAGAACATTGATCATTGGGTATATTTAGATATGCAATAGCAGCATCTGAGATGAATTTGATGTCTAATGTAGTCTGACATTAAACATATGTTGAATACAGATATGTTTACAGAATCCCCTTGATTCAATCAAGCATTTTCTGGTGTAATGACTGCTCTATTCTTCACATTTTAAAGTTGATTAATGTTAAAATTCTAGACAGATGTGATTTAGTGATATCCAAAATGTGTTTAATAATATATATCTATATCATTCATAGAGAGAGTTGGTGTGGGGAGCCCACAGGAATCCAGCAGTGACATAGAGCCGCCTTTGCGGTCTCCTGGTAAGTCCATTGACTCATTTATATGTAATTGAAGGTGTATTGCTAATCAATATTATGATCATGATTCCGATGAAGCATAACATTATAAAAAATCATAGAATTTATCTTCTGATTATATATTTATTTTTTATATTGAGCGATTAATAATTTCTACTTTATTATTCTACACATTTGTTATTCATAAGATGTCTAACATATGTTTTTTTAAATTTTTTTTTTTTTAACAACAGTCATCAAGTGATACACACATGAGAAATCTTAAATGTTCTATGTACTATGCTTTTATGAATTTAACATTAAGACAAACAATACATTAATATTCTGATTTATTGACAATAACAAATCTATTGTCATTTGTATGCTCCATCAAAATGATGTAAATCATAACTTTGTGTGTGTATATCTTTAATGCAACATTGATGTTCGTATTTGAGCAACAGTAACATATGTTATAATATCTGATCTTAAGGTGTACACAACATGTTATGTTTTACAGAGATTGATGTCACATGTGGGATGGAGGAGGAAGAGGCTGCCTTGGAGTCTGATGGTATGTGAAATATATCTATCATGTTTCCAACATGTTTCTTTTTTTGAAATCATTTTATTGAAGACATTCAAAGTCTACAGCTTTTTCCCTTTAAAAAGGAATATTATTTGTCTGTTCAAATACACTACTGCCCCCTTTCTATATCAGGCAGCATGAAAATCTGCTTGTATATATTTTTTTAAGAATATATAATTCATGCCATCATTATGTCACATGCATATTCCATGCCAAAACACAATAATAAGTTTCACATTGTACAGACAGTCATTGAGATTCATCTGAGTGCCTATATAGATACCATATCCTCATTTCAGAATAGTTTACAGATTCAAACACACTTCGAGGTATATTGAAAACATAATCAATTTTAAATGCGTTGATTTGATGTCAGGATGTATGAGATGTTAATATATTTCTTTTACATTTTCAGATGGATCCACCACTTCTGGTCATCTGGATTCCGCCCCTGCCCAGTCACAGACCCCTCCCCGTGCACACACCCCTGACCATGGCCACACCTCTGCACACACCCAGAGCCCTTCCCATCACCAAACCCATGACCATGCCCCGACCACTGCCAGCCCTTCCCATATTTCATATCCTGTCCCTCCCAAAAAACGCCCATACACCCCCCTTCGCCGCTCTCCCCGTATTCTGGCCCGTACAGCTGCCCAGACCCAAACTCCCCACTCCCCAGCTGTACGGCCTACCCTGGAGCAGCAGCTCACCACTCCCCAAGCCATTCCCATCCCTCCCCGAGCCAATCCCATCCCTCCCCCCTGTTTAAACCTTCATTGTCCTGGGTGTCAGATTGTCCTTCCCAGGCACAGCTGTAAGTATCATTCTAAATACACTTTATAAGATACTTAAAGGTACAGTGAAGTTAAATTGGTTAAATTGTGATTCAAATCCAGCATGCAATGTTAAGCCAATGTATAATAGAATACTCTTATGAATTATTCGTCATTCTCTTGATATATTTATTGAAAACAACTTATTCCTATAATTAGTTTAAACAATAAAATAAATGTGGCCATCATTTCTTTATTGTTGGATGAATGTATCCATCAACCAGCATGCACAAACAAGGTTCATCAACAAATATTGGCTTCCATAAAAACCAACATTCTTGCATTCAAAATATAGCTTGACAATTAAAACATATAATGAATATGTGTAATTTCTAAAGATTTGTCATGTCATGCTCTATCTGAATCAGTCCATTAAATATTTAGGTTCAGTGTCCCTTTAATTGGATATCACTACATATACCAAACACCACTACTTGGATACAAAATTTTATGTCCAAATGTGGATACATTATCTCTTGTCTAACCCAGTGGGAATGTAATTTCTTCTGGTTGCTATGTTTACACAGCTTGTCCTCAATGCCAAAATGTTTAAGGATATGTGTGCCTACCACAGTCTAAATTGAATTTTTAAATTGCTAATGTAAGTACAATGTAAATCCTTTAACAAGATTTGATACACTCAAGCTGTATAAGTGGATCATCTAAAACCAATTAAAGGGTTCAACATGTTTGAGTAACATGAGCCTTTAATGATTTCTGTCTGTCTGAATAACCTAATTCATGTGTAAAGAATATATGAAAAATAATTGATGTAAATAATTATTTGTCTTTATGATGACAATGTATGTATTAAAATCTTTTATTCTGTTGTGTAATTATCCTTAATATTAATTTTTATTTTATTTTAGGCTGTGACTCAGCATGGCTCATGCTAGAAGGGATAGCAAGAGTAGAGCAGGCCGTGTTGAGGAACGCAGCTGTCCTGAGAGGGATGAACGACACCATGCAGGCCCAGCTCCGGGTTCAGGACTTGACTCTGCGTGAAATTATGCAATTACGTTCAAGGCCTGAATCTGGAGCTGGACATGCACAGGACAATGAAGAGGATGACCAGTAAGTGGAGGATCTGGATATGCTCCATGGTGGCAGATAATAATCCTCTGTCCACATGTTGAATTTGTATTTATATTGTTGCCATTTGGCCTTTTTATCAGTTTTTTGTTGTGCCTGTTGCACTCTTTTACCTTGTCATGTGTCTCCAATGGGGCTATGCTGGCCCTTGGCAACTCTCTTCATGGACTGTGATGCACTGTGTTACCTTGTCATGTGTCTCCAATGAGGCTATGCTGGCCCTTGGCAACTCTCTTCATGGACTGTGATGCACTGTGTTACCTTGCCATGTGTCTCCAATGGGGCTATGCTGGCCCTTGGCAACTCTCTTCATGGACTGTGATGCACTGTGTTACCTTGCCATGTGTCTCCAATGGGGCTATGCTGGCCCTTGGCAACTCTCTTCATGGACTGTGATGCACTGTGTTACCTTGTCATGTGTCTCCAATGAGGCTATGCTGGCCCTTGGCAACTCTCTTCATGGACTGTGATGCACTGTGTTACCTTGCCATGTGTCTCCAATGGGGCTATGCTGGCCCTTGGCAACTCTCTTCATGGACTGTGATGCACTGTGTTACCTTGCCATGTGTCTCCAATGGGGCTATGCTGGCCCTTGGCAACTCTCTTCATGGACTGTGATGCACTGTGTTACCTTGTCATGTGTCTCCAATGAGGCTATGCTGGCCCTTGGCAACTCTCTTCATGGACTGTGATGCACTGTGTTACCTTGCCATGTGTCTCCAATGGGGCTATGCTGGCCCTTGGCAACTCTCTTCATGGACTGTGATGCACTGTGTTACCTTGTCATGTGTCTCCAATGAGGCTATGCTGGCCCTTGGCAACTCTCTTCATGGACTGTGATGCACTGTGTTACCTTGCCATGTGTCTCCAATGGGGCTATGCTGGCCCTTGGCAACTCTCTTCATGGACTGTGATGCACTGTGTTACCTTGTCATATGGCTCATATATTCCTTATTTTTACAAGATTATTTATAAACGTTGTGTATGTTTTCTTACATACTAATAAAATAAATTTTATTTCACAAATCTTTGTCCTCATTCTTCCTGTTATTTTTTGCAAGCTCTAGTTTATGTTGTTTATCCTTAAAGGGACCTAACAAATCTATTTGTTATAATGAAATCATATATGTAAGACAATAGTAAATGACTTTAAGATTAACATCTCCAATGTAATCTTATTATTTGTGTTTATATTATTTTCTCTTAGCTCTATCATTGCCTGATTATGATTAGCAGAGTAATTTCTTTATATATGTATATATATTTTTGTATTTGTGTATATATGTATATTTAAATGTTCATATCCATGTGTGTATTTATAAACTCTGCATGAATTGATGCACCTTTACCAAATGATCTGAGTATTGATACAATGATATAATCCCTGTAAAGTGTTCATTTTATTTAAATAGTATTGACTATGTGTATGCTCTTTTTAAAAACAAAATAATGTCCCTTTAAGTGATGTTGATCACTATTGTAAATGAATGTATTTCCATTTGTAAAGCGTTTTTGTCCTTTTTACAAGAACAAGGACATATAGTTTTATTAATAAACAATCTTATTGTAATGTTGACAGCACCTGTATTTCATTTTCAAATCTATATTATTGTCAAAGTGTAACCAAATCAATCTCTGTGTGTAATACAAATAATGTAGATGATGAATATTAGTTAACTAATATGTTAACAAAATACATCTCCTCCCATATATGGCTATAGGTAGGCTGACCATAATTAAACTTGAATAAATGACACGTTTAATCAATACATGTATAACTATTGTTATTCAACAACAATCCAAAGATATCTTAAAACATCAATGGCATATGTATTTCTCATGTGTATCTTTTAAATGTTAAAGATATACACCATAGCTATAGTTCAAGGGACAGTCAAGTCCGAAAAGATGATTCATAATTTGGTGACATTCCTAGATAGCAATCTACACACATACTAGTTCCTAAAATATAAATACGTTTCTTAATGATATGCCAAGATGTCACTGAGTCCTTGTATTGTCTGCGGTTTTTCAGCGATCTCGGATGCGCCATGTTGCTTAAGACGTCACCTGCCAGGCTGTCCAATGATTCCTTGTATTGACTGACGTTCTTACGTGATCAGGAATATGCCTTTTATTGGATTGCGTTTTGACGCGATCAAGGATGCGCCTTTTTTTTTTGGGCGTTCTTACGTGATCAATAATGTGCCTTTCATTGGATGGCGTTCTTACGTGATCAAGGAAGCGCCATGTTAAGACGGCACATGTAAAGTTAAAAAAACGTGTGATTGGATTGCGTAGTCCCGCAATATTTGTGCACGTTAAAAACGTTTGTGACTGCATGCAATTTTAAAAAGCTTGCGAATATGTATTATTTGCATCATGTTACATTGTTGACCCGTAGCTGATAAAGACCAACACATTCTCTTTTGCTGGATGTCTGGTTGAATCAACGAACGAAAGCAAAATGTTTTCATGCATAGGATATTTCTAGGCAAGTGCAAATCTCTACAGTCCATGTTTAATATGTTTGTCAACAATGTTCCTTTTTCTTAAAAATTAATGTTGTGTTTAATGTTGAACATATCTAATTAATAAATATGCGCTATTGTGTTTGAATAAAGTAATCAATATGCATTTATCATATGCTAAATATATGATGCCGACTTCTTCTAAATGTAATTTCGTTGTATATTTTATGAAAGGTTCATTAGACACTCACATTATAAATAAAAATATTTGATTTTGTCTCTAGTTAGATAGTCCATTGTTTAACCAATAGGTTTATTTTGTCTTGTGTTGTAAGAAAATGTAAGTAATTTTCTTACTCCTCGCAAAGCCAATGAGTTTCATGTGAGTACCATCTCCAGCTTTGTCCAGTTTGTGTAAAGGTTCTTTTCATATGTTAATGATGGGGTATTGTGTTTTACGGTTGTAATGGTGGTTCATCTATATTTAAAATATAGCTAACCCTATTTTATTTGCAAGTGTTTGAAGCTTTTTAATATTGCTATCAGTATATGTTAATCTTGTTGTTTGTAGTAGTGTCTATTACATACAGTTATGTAAAAAATATAGGATACTGTCCCTTGAATGCAAATGTTGTTTTTTTGTATCATGTATGAGATCCACATAGTTTAATCTTCAAATATATTTTTGTTAGCATATTTCACCCCCCCACTCCTAAAAGGACTTTAAACCATATTCATTGTTAAAATAAAAATAGTTACAATAAAATATTAACACAATAATGTCTCTTAAAGAAAATAGACTTTATTTAACACGTCAATATAAATGTGATTTTCAAATATTTTTTTTGACAAAGTACATGTAGATATAGCAACAAGCTTAAAATGTGTTAGCATATGTAATGTTGTTAAAGGGACAGTTTCGAAAAAAAATATTTTTACATTATTCGAAAAGTCAATTCTGTAATAACAAGGATATCAAATGTTTCTCAACAATTGAACATTTGCTATCTAAATTTGCTATCTAAACCTATGAGGTTGGTGTGCTCATTTCTTAAATCTTGAAGAGTGCTTGTAATCATTATACAATTTGAGCACTAGAGGGCATTTGGATAGCATTTGTATATGTAAAATCTTGTGCTCATACAGCATATTATTGACCATGTATTGATCATTGATATCTAAAATGTTGTTATGTCAGAACAACAAATAAGTGGTCATTTTTCATAGTCATAGATACAAGGGTAAGCACATAAGTCACACATGTATTTCTCCATGTTTTGTTGTTTCAAACTTTATAATGCGTAATACAGTGTTTTCTTTGTAATCAATAATTTTCTGACTGTCCCTTTAAGCTGTGTTATTGGCATTCAAACAGTAATATGCCATCATGGATAATTGTTATGGTAATTTAGTTAGCGATTCGGGAAACAGTTTGGACATCACATCACAGAAACCAATCAATATCATGAACAAGGATAGGTATGTGATGATGTGGTTTTCACACACTTATAACCCACACTCTGCAAAGAATCTTCCTCCATGGACCCGGTCCCATAGAAGTCGATTATATACAGAGTGTGGTCCACAAGTGTATGAAAACCACATCATCACATACCTATCCATTACCCAAAAAAAATAATTTAAGATGGAAAAAAATACTTACTTCCTCTTCCTTCCCCTCTTCCCACGGGGCTGAGGCTCTGGGAGAGGCAACTGCCGACTCCGAAGAGTCCTCCTTGGAGCTGTTGTGGGAGGAGTGGAAGGAAGAGTACTGGGACGACCAAGGTGAGGAGTAGATGGCTGAGGAGGAGGAGGAGAAGATGGCTGAGGAGGAGGAGGAGAAGATGGCTGAGGAGGAGGAGGAGTAGATGGCTGAGGAGGAGGATGAGATGGGCCGGCAGGAGGAGATGGCCCAGCAGCAAGAGGCCCAGCAACAAGAGGCCCAGCAACAGGAGGTAGACCAGCATGCGCCTCCCGGAAAAATGTGAACATTTCCTGATGAAGATTGAACATTCTTGTTTGTCCTTCTTGTATTGTATTCAGTATACTGATTATTTCGTTTTGGCCTTGAATTATTTGATTCTGCCCATCAAGTATTCTGCGTCGTCCTTCTATGTTTTCTATCCGGGAGGTACGCATCTGGTCTATGTACTCCAGTAGAACCCGCACCTCCGCTATTTCTTCTTGTTGTGCCTGTTGAACCCGTGCACGGCGGGGTGCCCGTGCACGGCGGAGTGCGGGTCTTTGAGGGACCTCGGGTTCCGCGGCTTCAGCGGCATCCTCCTGTGCTTCCGGGGCCTCTTGATCATCTCCCGTGCGCTGTTCGTCACGGGGGGCCTCTTCCCTCCGAAGTGGGAATTCCTCACCACCACTCTCATCCCGGGGAGATGCAGGAGGCTGTGCTGCCTCGTCCCCAGACTCTGTATATTAAAAAAAAAATAAAAAAAGAAATGTATATATTAGCATATTTGCAAATAAAGGTTTAAATGACTTAGCTTACGATACAATTACAAATGCATAATCATTAATCCACTTTGAAATCTAACAAACAATCAATACGATTTCCGCTTTTTCTAAACAGTGTTTGTGATATCTGGTCAATGTGAATGTTTTTGCGTTTGTTTTCAGTCTGTTTAAATGCACACCTAACCTATAGCCTAGATACTGATGTAACCGCTAAGTAATAGAATGCGTGTAAACAGCGTAATAGCATTAATCGGATCCTTAACACATGAAACCCAATGTTTTATCTTTCATGATTTATAAGCATACATTTAGTATCAACTTTCGAATGTACTTTTGTTATCTAATTAGCTTCATTCTCTGGATATTCTTTGCTGAAAAGCATATCTAAATATGTTTATAAGATTCTGATTGTTAGCTGAATATAGCTGCCTCCTGTGATTGTTTCACCGTGTGCATGGCTATTTCTTCATTAAAATATATCTCAAGAATGAATCAAATTATGTAATATAAGTACATTTGAATGTTTTGTCAAATTGTATTCGCTACCTCAATCATGAAAGTAGATTCCTCCGATACCGACTACTTCCACCTCGGAGATGCTGGGCCGCAACATTTCCTCCCATCTGCAGTACTCCATTTCAAGGGCAGGGCCGCCACCGGTCCCTGCGGCATGTCGGGCCTCCAGGCTTAACTTTTTTTTAAGTTCAAGTTTACAGTCCCGGTACCGATGTTTGATGGAATCCATATCCCGGTTCCGGCAACCCACTGCATTGACTGCATTCCGAATCTCGTTCCAGAGCCTCCTCCTGTCAGTCGGGGTAGTCTTCTGGTGCTGCAGCATCCTATACCTGGCCATATAGGCCTCTACGAGGGCCTCCTTCTCCTCCATCGTAAACCTCGCCTCCCTAGTCGCCTTGGCCTTCCCCTGTGACGATGCCCTCTGTTTCCCGGACTGTGAAGCCCTACTCTGACCGCCACTGGGCCCAGCCACTTGGTCATCTTGAACCAAGTGGCTGGGTCCACCCACCGCTTCCACCCCCGCTTCCTGCCCCCCTTCCTGCCCCCCTTCCTGCCCTGTTCCTCTCCCCCTCCCTCTACCTGTCCCCTGCCTGGCCTCCATCTCCTCCCTAAACTAAACCCCAAATAATCAAAAAAAGTGAGTGTGATGAAATGAAAGGGGGTCAAAATAAAGAACTAAAAAGACAAAAAAGGTGCTTAAAGTGTGAGGGATGTAAAAAAAAACAAAGAGGGTAAGGAGTATTTAAATAAACGAAAAGAATAAGACTAAAAGGAGGATATGTAAACTAAATGTAACTAGGGGATGGGTATGGGATGGGTATGGGGTATGGGATAAGAGTAAATGGGATGAAAGGGAATGGGACTACAAGGAATGGGGTATGGAGTGTAGTATGAGGGGGTAGGGGGTATGGAGTGTATGTAGTGTTATTGATAAGTGTATGTATGTATTGAATGTGTTTGCGTGTAAATGTGTTAAGTGTACAGATAAATCACTCGCTCGCTAACTAACACTACTTCTAATTCTCAATAACAAACACTCCCACTAACGCTCACTAACTACCACTAACTGACGCTCACACTAACAACTATCACTAATAACTCCCACTAACTCACTCACGCTCCCACTAACAGACTCTCTCCCACTCCCGCTAACTCCCACTAACTCACTCACTCTCTCACGCTAACACTACCAACTGACTATCTCACGCTAACACTACCAACTGACTATCTCACGCTAACACTACCAACTGACTCTCTCACGCTAACACTACCAACTGACTCTCTCACACTAACACTAACTCACTCTCAAAAAATCGCAAAATCTCTATTCTTAAATCTCCAAAGACCCACCAGCAACACAGTCAAAGAAGCCCTGCTTGTGTGGTGCTTATATACCCTGTGTAAATGTTTAATGATGTCCCAATTTCCATTGTAATTAGTGTTCAGGTGTGCTTTATTAGCAATTAATATTATTGCAATGTGTATTAGGTGTGTTAATTTGCGCATGCTCATTTTGAGTTGGTATTTGTGGAATGTGTAGAATGCGATGATGTCATAGTGGTCGTTTTCTCTAACATTGTCCAATAGTATTCTTTTTAAATGTGAATTTGCGATGGTGTGTTCTTCGTGAAGTGTTGTATATGTATGTTTTTCATAATATATAATGATATTGAATGCGATTTTTTTTTTAGTGTATGTATATATTTTTTAATCCTTGTTGTTATTGTGCGATTTTCCGCATCTTAAAGTATATGCGTATTCCCCGTATAAATAGTATTAAAACTTCCCCCGCTTGTGAATGTGTAATGCTTGTGTGCTTTGTTGATTGATTGATGTTGTGACATTTGCGGCGTGTTATTGTTGTGCATGATGTGGTATGCGTCATATGACCGAGCTGTGCGTATTTCTCGCGAGATCGAGTGTTAGGTGAAAAAAGCTATTTTTTGCCTTTCCCATTGATCTCTATGGGAGACTGTCTAACGCGGGCAGGATTACGCGTGTGACATACACGCGTTAGGAGCATCGTTAGATGGTCTTATATTAACTCTAAATACCGGAGTCAAACAATGCCGTGCGTTAGACCTAAAACACGCGTGGCGTTAACAGCCCATCTACCGCCGAACTCTAAATCTAGCCGTAAGTCTTTTGCTCCTATGATATCTGTAAAGTATCCTCTTGATTTGTACAGAATTATGCAGCTCAGATTTATGCTCTAGAACTATACATTTTTCCAAAATCCTATTTTAAGTAATTCTCTTATCTAACCCTAATTTAGCTATATATGCCAACATTTTGTTAAATATTAAAGGTCCTCTCTGTTAGCCATTTTATATTTGTATCTTATATCTAGATTCATACACATTGTATTGCTGTTGATGGGCCTTATACGTTGTATATTTCATACTCTTATCCTCATAGTCATCTGTACAGACACCAGTTCTGATGTTTATACAATTGAATCTCTTTTTCTTTTTCTTAGAGATCTGGAGCCTTTAAACTAATTTGAATTTCTCTGATTGTTAACATACAATACAATATTGGACTGGGGCTGAACTAGAGGCTTGTTACCTTCTGGCTGATTTTTTTATTAACTTTGATTTGGGTGCCATCACCTACACGGAGCTTTCATTTCTTTAATTAACTGTTTTTTCTGCCTCCCCCCATGACTGTTCTTCTCAGGGAATCTATTCCCTTGGACTGATTCCCTTTTTCTTCTTCACTTCACGTTTTATGATTCACGCTTCACAGATTATCACCTTTTTCTTATTTACTCTCTGAAGAGGGCTAATTGCCCTCTCCTTAATTTTACTTTTTAGTGCACTGGGACACTTAATCCCTCTTCTTCTTTCCTCACGGGCTTCACTATCTTTTTCTTCGTGGAGCTCTTTCTTTTTCTTATCACTTCACGCATTGTTTCCCTTTGCACTGGCATTACCACGCACCGCTGATAGCACATGGATACATTTCTTCACTCTCACCCCAAAATCTCACCTTCAGTTATGGCGGCTAGACAGAGAGACAAGAGGAACAAAAATACTTTTGAAACCTTGGTAGAGGTGCAGGCACCTATTCTCAATATCGTGATTCCATCAGAGCCTCTTGATATCCAGTCTCTAGTCCATAATATCTCTGAAGCCCTCTCACCAAAGTTTGATAAAAATGAGATTAAATTAGACATTGTATATGTCACGATCGCTCAGCTGATCGCTCTCTCTCTTCCTGGATTCCTTCGGCGCTGTTGTGCTACGTTCTGTTGCCTAGCAACTTGGCTGAAGCCGTCCCTCTCCTCTGACGTCAGATTTACTTCTTATTCAAGCGTCTTCTCTCCTCCAGTGCCTGTTTGTTTTGACTCGTTGGCTTAAGTGAATACTCTATATATCTTTCTGAACTTGTGCCTGTTAATATTCTGAACCCTGAACCCCTATCTGATTTCTTGTTGCTGGACTTGGCTTGCTGGATTACTCTTTTGGTTAACCCCTACCTGCCTGATTACACATTGCTGGACCTTGCTTGCTGGATTACTCTATTGCTTAACCCCTACCTGCCTGATTACACGTTGCTGGACATTGCTTGCTTGTTTACTCTATTGCTTAACCCCTACCTGACTGATTACACGTTGCTGGACATTGCTTGCTGGATTACTCTATTGCTTAACCCCTACCTGCCTGATTACATGTTGCTGGACATTGCTTGCTGGATTATTCTATTGGTTAACCCCTACCTGCTTGATTACACGTTGCTGGACATTGCTTGCTTGATTACTCTCTTGATTAACCCTATCTACACAAAGTTTCTTCTCCTGACCCTGCTGTGCCATCTTCCAGCCTATCTCTGTGAGTATATCATACTGTAGCTGTCGCAGGGTCAGGTCCTGGTATATACTCACCGTGCTAGGGTGTTATTACCCTCATTCTAGCATTTGGGTCTAACTCTGGACTTCACCTATCCTGACATTACAAACAGGCCATAAAATGAACCCTGGTGAGTTATCCAGAGCTGTGGCTCTACAGGGACAGCTGCTTGGAACCCACTCCGCACACCTGCAATCACTGGGTTCTAAGTTGGATCAAATTACTGCTCTTTTGCATAATCTTTCTCCACCTTCACAAGTCTCAGCAACTCCTGTTGTTCCTGCGGCCAGTTCTAATCCTACATATAACCCGCCACATCCTGCAGAACAGTTAGTTCCCAGAATTCCGCTACCTGATAAATATGATGGCAACCCTGATGACTGTCGAGGATTCCTTAATCAGTGCCGCCTACACTTCAGAAACAATCCTCTGATGTTTGTTTCTTCTTCCTCCAAGATCACCTTTTTGATTTCTCTTATGAAAGGTAAAGCCTTGGCTTGGGTTTCTCCACTGTTGGAAAAGGATGATCCTTTGCTTCACGATATTGACACTTTTGTATCCATATTTTCTTCTGTGTTTGATAAACCTGGAAGGTCTGTGGCTGCCGAAGCAGGACTTTTAGATTTAAGGCAGGGTTCTCTTTCTGTAGCACAATACGCTATAGAATTCCAGACTTTAGCTGCTGAAACTATGTGGAATCATGGGGCCCTGCGTGCAGCATTTCGTAAAGGTCTTTGTGATCGTTTAAAAGACGAACTGGTTTATAGGGATCTTCCTGATTCTCTAGAAGAACTCATCAATTTATGTATCAAGTTAGATGCTCGTTACTCTGAGCGTCTCCATGAACGTGACCGTAACAAAAGATCCTTTATCAAATCTACTTTCCATCCTTTGTCTCATTCACCAAACCTTCCTGCTCCGAATTCTTCTATCTCTGAATCAAGTGAACCCATGGAGGTTGGTGCAATTAAGTTATCTGAAGCTGAACGTCTCAGAAGGCGTAATCTTGGACTATGTCTTTACTGTGGCATTAAGGGACATATGTTAAAAAATTGTCCAACCTGTCCAGTAAAAGCCAGGGCTTAACTCCAGAAAGAGGGACTGAGTTAAGCCAAAGATCTTTTCCTACCCTCAATCCCAAGCTGTTTGTTACAGTCACCTTCCGTTTTGGCAACACCAAGTTCCAGGCTCAAGCACTCATTGATTCTGGAGCTGTTGGAATGTTTATGGATTCGGATTTTGTCAATTCCTTTCAAATTCCTTTGCTTTCCAAGAGCCAAGTAATTAAGGTCACTACTGTCAGTGGTCAACCCTTAGGTTCAGGAATCATTAAATATTC
Source organism: Bombina bombina (assembly GCF_027579735.1). Taxonomy (NCBI): domain Eukaryota; kingdom Metazoa; phylum Chordata; class Amphibia; order Anura; family Bombinatoridae; genus Bombina; species Bombina bombina. The sequence continues at coordinate 95,867,271 of NC_069508.1, read as the reverse complement.
TACTATACCACTTCTTATGTCTGTAGGAGTACTTCATTCGGAAGCCATCTGTTTTGACATCATCTCTTCTCCTCAGTTTCCTTTAATTTTGGGACTTCCTTGGCTACAACTTCATGATCCGGTTTTCTCCTGGTCAAAAGGGGAACTTGTTACTTGGGGATCCTCTTGTTTCAAACAGTGTCTACAGAATACTCCCAAACCTTCTAGTACAGTTGTGGCAGTTTTGGACATTCCTGATTCTTTGCCTGTACAATATCATTCTTTTTGTGATGTCTTTTCTAAGAAAGATGCTGAAATATTACCTCCACATCGGGACTTTGATTGTCCCATTGACCTACTACCTGGAGCACCTCTTTCTAAGGGTAAAACATACCCACTTTCTTGTCAAGAAAACGTTTCTCTCGAAGAATACATCAAGGATAATTTGGCCCGAGGTTTCATTCGCCCTTCTTCCTCTCCGGTAGGAGCAGGTTTTTTCTTTGTTGAAAAAAAAGATGGAGGTCTTCGTCCTTGCATTGACTATCGTGCTCTTAATCAGATTACAATCAAGAATTTTTATCCCCTTCCTCTCATTCCTGAATTGTTTGATCGTCTCCAGGGTTCTTCCATTTTTACCAAATTGGATCTTCGTGGGGCATACAATTTAGTCAGGATTTGTAAAGGGGATGAGTGGAAAACAGCCTTCAACACTAGGTTTGGACACTATGAACATTTAGGTATGCCTTTTGGGCTATGCAATGCCCCTGCAGTTTTTCAACATTTTGTTAATGAAATATTCAGAGACTATCTTAATCAATTCGTCATTATCTATCTTGATGATATTTTGATTTATTCTCGGACAGGATCACGTTCATCACGTTAAACTAGTACTTCAGAGATTACGTGAAAATTCTCTATTTGCCAAGCTTGAAAAGTGCTCTTTTCATCAAGAATCTATTCATTTTTTGGGCTACATCATTTCACCGTCTGGATTTGAGATGGATTCTGACAAACTGTCGGCTATTATAGATTGGCCTAGACCAACTTCCTTAAAATCTCTTCAGAGGTTTCTGGGGTTTGCCAGTTACTACCGTAAATTCATAAAGGACTTTGCTAAAATCTCGGCACCCCTTACTGCTCTTACTAAGAAGGGTCAGGATTGCAAGCACTGGTCTGATAAATCCTTACAGGTCTTTGAGTCTTTGAAGTCTGCATTTACTTCGGCCTCCATTCTTTGCCATCCAGTTCCGAGTCTCCAATTCATCCTTGAAGTGGATGCTTCTCTGATCGCTGCTGGGGCTGTGTTATCTCAACGAAATCCTGTCACTAGCAAAATCCTTCCTGTGGGGTTCTTCTCCAAGAAGTTTAATACTTCAGAACTGAATTATGACGTCGGGAACAAAGAATTGTTAGCTATTAAAATGGCTTTGGAAGAATGGAGACATCTGCTTGAAGGCACGGTTCAACCATTTCTTATTCTTACGGATCATAAAAATCTTCTGTATCTTCATACTGCTAAACGCCTCAATTCACGTCAAGCCCAATGGGCTCTGTTCTTTTCCAGATTTAATTTTGTCCTCTCTTATATTCCTGGTTCTAAGAACTCTAAAGCGGATGCTTTATCCAGACAATTTCAAGCCTCTGATTCTACATTATTGGATTCTGAACCCATTCTCCGTCCTGCTAAAGTTCTAGCTCAGTTGTCTACTTTTCCTTTCCAAGCATTACAGTCTGCTCAAGCCTCCATTCCTTCCTCCTATAACATACCTCCTGGACTCTTGTTTGTACCTACAGAATTCCGCCTTAAACTTCTTCGTTGGGCTCATGATAATATTTTGTCTGGACATCCGGGAGTACGTAATACATTATGGAGACTCAAACAACATGTCTGGTGGCCTTCTATGAACAAAGATGTCAAGGATTATGTTGCAGCTTGTAATACCTGTACCTCTAATAAACCTTTTACCTTTTGGACTCTTACAACCTCTACATGTTCCATATTATCCCTGGTCTCATGTTTCCATGGACTTTATTACTGATCTTCCTAATTCTGCCGGAAACAAGACCATATGGGTTGTGGTAGACAGATTTTCCAAAGCAGCTCATTTTGTTCCTTTACCTGGATTACCATCTGCCCGGAAACTCGCTGAACTGTTTATACTCCATATCACCAGATTACATGGTTTTCCTTTGGACATTGTTTCTGATCAAGGAGTTCAATTTGTCTCAAGATTCTGGAAGTCTCTATGCAAACAATTTGGAGTTACCATATCTCTATCTACTGCCCATCATCCTCAATCCAATGTTCACTGAGCGAGTAAACCAATCTCTTGAATCCTATCTCAGGCACTATGTTAATCATCAGCACTCCAATTGGTCTCAACTTCTTCCTTTGGCGGAACTTGCTTACAATTCCCGTTTCATTTCTTCTTTACAGACTTCTCCTTTCAAGGCAGCTTATGGATTTGAACCTAGAACTTTTCCTATGTCTTCTGGGGGTTCTGGTGTTCCTGGGGCAGATCAAACTGTGAAGAATCTCTGTAAACACTGGAAGAAGATTCGGGAAATTCTTCTCCTCTCTTCTCTAAAGTATAAGCGATTTGCTGATCGCAAACACCATAAGGCACCTTCATTCTGCACTGGAGACAAAGTTTGGATATCTACCAGATTTATTCGTCTTAAGCAACCTTGTGCTAAATTGGGTCCTAAATACATTGGACCGTTTAGAGTTGTTTCCAAGGTTTGTTCTACTGCTTACAAGGTGGCTTTACCGGACAACCTGAAGATTCATCCTGTATTTCATGTGTCTCTTCTTAAACCGGCAGTCTCTAATCAGTTTTCCACCAAAAGGAAAGTTCCCTCTCCGTTTCTTGTGGATGGTACTTCGGAATTCGAGATCAGTCAAATTCTTGATTCCAGATTACGAGGTAACCGTTTATACTATTTGGTACATTGGAAGGGCTATCCCATTACTGAACGTTCCTGGGAACCTGCTTCTCATATCCGTGCCTCTGCCCTGATCAAACAGTTCCACGTTCAGAATCCTTCGAAGCCTGTTCGTGTTCCTCGGAGGGGTCCTTGAGGAGGGGGCACTGTCGCGATCGCTCAGCTGATCGCTCTCTTTCTTCCTGGATTCCTTCGGCGCTGTTGCTCTACGTTCTGTTGCCTAGCAACTTGGCTGAAGCCGTCCCTCTCCTCTGACGTCAGAATGGCTTCTTATTCTGGCGTCTTCTCTCCTCCAGTGCCTGTTTGTTTTGACTCGTTGGCTTAAGTGAGTACTCTATATATCTTTCTGAACTTGTGCCTGTTAATATTCTGAACCCTGAACCCCTATCTGACTGATTTCTTGTTGCTGGACTTGGCTTGCTGGATTACTCTATTGCTTAACCCCTACCTGCCTGATTACACGTTGCTGGACCTTGCTTGCTGGATTACTCTATTGCTTAACCCCTACCTGCCTGATTACACGTTGCTGGACATTGCTTGCTTGTTTACTCTATTGCTTAACCCCTACCTGACTGATTACACGTTGCTGGATATTGCTTGCTGGATTACTCTATTGCTTAACCCCTACCTGCCTGATTACACGTTGCTTGACATTGCTTGCTGGATTATTCTATTGGTTAACCCCTACCTGCCTGATTACACATTGCTGGACATTGCTTGCTTGATTACTCTATTGGTTAACCCTTACCTGCCTGATTACACGTTGCTGGACATTGCTTGCTGGATTATTCTATTAGTTAACCCCTACCTGCCTGATTACACATTGCTGGACATTGCTTGCTGGATTATTCTATTGGTTAACCCCTACCTGCCTGATTACACGTTGCTGGACATTGCTTGCTTGATTACTCTCTTGATTAACCCTATCTACACAAAGTTTCTTCTCCTGACCCTGCTATGCCATCTTCCAGCCTATCTCTGTGAGTATATCATACTGTAGCTGTCGCAGGGTCAGGTCCTGGTATATACTCACCATGCTAGGGTGTTATTACCCTCATTCTAGCATTTGGGTCTAACTCTGGACTTCACCTATCCTGACAGTTTACTTATCTGCAGAAATCAAACAATTTGCTGGAAGGTTCTCTGAAGCAGAGCAAAGGATATCTGATCTTGAAGATATCTCTCTGGGTCAGAACGCGAAGCTCAAAGCCACTAGTATTACTCTTCTTAAACTGCAGAATAAAGTAGAAGACTTAGAGAATCGCACCAGAAGAATACATTTCAGAATAATAGGGATCTCCGAAGAGAAACAGTTTGAGGATTTGCACAAATTACTTACTACCACACTTCCACAGCTTTTAAAGATCCCGGAGGCCTATAGTAAAATAGTTACAGAAAGGGCACACAGGATAGGACCATCTGCCTTGGCTAAAGCTAACATGAGGCCTAGACCAATTATAGCTAAAATATTAAACTACCAAGATAAGATTACAATATTACAATTTTTTCTCAAACATCAACCAATTTTTTTGGGAGATGCTAAAATCCTTCTATTTCAGGATTATTCGGCAGAAACAGCCGCAAAAAGAAGGGATTTAGCCCCAATATGCACAAAATGTATACGCCATGGCCTCCGAGCAACTATATTGTACACAGCTAGACTTAAGCAGCTGTTAGATAACAGCACATATTTTTTTATACAGCCACAGAGGCAGAAAGTTTTTATGTTAATACCTATCCTCTAAAATAATTCTTTATAAAAGATGATATAGCTGATTATCTGTTTCTCAGTTTCTACTTATGGATAGGTCCTTTGAGCATAGGGTAATGAAGGGCTCAAGAAGTATAGCTCCTCCATTTTTTCTTTTTCCCTCTCCCTTCTTTTTTCCCTATTTTCCTCCCTTTTCTCTTGTCTTTTCCTCTTCTTAAATGATGGCCAAGGCAGCTAGAGTTAAATTCACCTCTTGGAATATGGGAGCTCTCACGTCTCCTATTAAGAGAAAAACAATAATATCTTATCTTAAGAAAATCAACAACTCCATTGCTTTTTTACAAGAAACCCTCCTGAAAGCTGATGAGGTTCTTAAGCTTAAATCCTCTTGTGTCAAAGAAGTCTTTTTCTCCTCCAGCGTGAGGAGAAAAGGTGGGGGGGCTATCCTTATAGGGAAAGGTTAATCACAGAAAAAAAAACACAGAACTTTTCACTCAACTGCTTCAATTGGCATCTATTTTACTACAGGTAGCCTTCTGGAAAACAGCTTCATTATATTTTACCTACTAAGTTGTTTTATTGTATGTGTTTGTATATTTAGTGATAATTCCTTTTGTTTTGTTTTTATTTTAAATGTATATATTACAGGCTGTGCTTGTCATAATTTGCATAGTTTAAGCAGCTCTTGTCCATTTATCTGTCTATTTGTCTTAATGGTTTTATTTCACCCCTTGTATGTCTGTCTTATCTCTGTAATATTTTGTTTTTTGATGTGTTTTTTTTTTGGTTTCTGCATGATTGACCCTTAGCTTAAAATGTCCATAAATGTACCCTCCCACTCATTTTAACACACTTTTGTTGGGCCATCATTAACCAATTTATCTCTCTCCCTTTACACATTCTCTCTCAGAACACAGAAAAAAAACACAGACCTTTTGACTCAACTGCTTCAATTGGCATCTAACTTACTACAGGTAGCCTTCTGGAAAACTTGGCTACAGCCTGCCGCTTCCACCTTAAAAACATCTCTAAAATTAGACACTTCCTTACACAAGACACAACTAAGATTTTAATCCATTCTCTTTCTTTCCCGCCTTGATTACTGCAACTCTGTCCTCTCTGGTGTCCCCACCTGCCGCCTAGCTTCTTTACAATCCATAATGAATGCCTCTGCCAGACTCATCTTCCTTACACGTCGCTCTTCATCTGCTGCGCCTCTCTGCCAATCCCTTCACTGGCTTCCTCTTGCCTCTAGGATCAAACACAAAACTCTCACTCTGACATACAAAGCCCTCAACTGCACTGCTCCCCCCTACATCTCAGACCTTGTCTCCAGATACCGTCCCCTTCGCTCTGCTCATGACCTCCTACTCTCCTCCTCTCTTGTCACCTCATCACACTCGCGTTTACAGGACTTCTCCAGACTGGCTCCCATCTTGTGGAACTCTCTGCCTCGCTCCACAAGACTCTCTTCTAGTTTTAAAAGCTTCAAGTGCTCCCTAAAGACTCTACTGTTCAGGGACGCATACAACCTACGCTAACCTTTCCTAATACCAGTTCCTCTCCTCCAATGCAATCCCCTGAACCCTCTTAGCATGTAAGCCTAAAAGTCCAGCTGTTTGTAGATCACCTTCTTAAGAGCTGACTACAACAGTTCAACTCTTGGCAGGGCCCTCTACCCTATAATTGTTTTGTTGTACTCCCCCTTTGTTTATAGCGCTGCGGAATCTGTTGGCGCTCTACAAATAACCGATAATAATAATAATAATAATAATATGAGATCCTGCATGTTGATTCAGATCATGAGGGGAGATTTCTCATGTTAAAAATTAAAATTTCCAATGTTTTATACATGCTCGGTAACATATACGCTCCTAATGTTTTTAATCTATCTTTTTGGGAGACATTACAGGCTAGGCTCATGACGTGTGTAGAGGTGATTTTAACATGGCCCCACAAAATCCTTTAGATAGACTAAGACAGGATCCTGTCCCCAAAAAAAAAACAAAAGAGACAACTTAGAATCAAAACTCTTCTCTAGGATCTTTAGCAATCTCAAAGTATGCGATGTATGGAGATCACAAAACCCTGATACCCGCAATTTTACTTGCCTCTCAAAAGCACATAAGTCACTTTCAAGGATAGATCTATTTCTGCTGGATGAAAGGCTATGTAAATCAAAAGTTCTAGCCCAAATCTTATCCATTAGCATTTCGGATCATGCCCCTATTTGTCTTGATTTTCAGTCCCCTGACTCGACACGAACAAACAATCGATTTTCTTTTCCCACATTCCTAGCTGCTGATCTTAAATTTAAGAACTGGCTGGAAGCTAAATTTAGGGAGTTCGCTTTTTTTAACCATGAATATCGATCCCGTCCTGCACTATTCTGGGAAATTGCTAAAGCAGTCTTAAGGGGGGAAATACTAGCATATAGTATTCTGAGGTCTAAAAAACTTAAGCGGAGGGAAAAAGAACTACTGCAGGCAGTCTCAAATGCATATAGCCATTATCTAATTGAAAAAACACCACGGAACTGGGCTAAGTATACTTCTGCGCTGGGAGAGAGAGATTCTTTTTTATTATACAAGTCAGTACAGAAGGATATTAGATTTCAAGCAAAATTGTACCGGTATGGAAACAAAACAGGGAAACTTCTAGCAAATCGTATTAACTGCGATAAAGGTTCTCAGCTGATAGATTCCCTATATGTTGAAGGTCAAACTCTTAAAATGCCTGAAGAACTTTTGCAAGCTTTTTCTAATTATTACACTAATTTATACTCTTCTAGAATCTCAAACAACCAGGAGCGCGAGGACTTCTGGCATAAAATCTTTTTCCCCTCATTAACACTTGCCCTACTCGAAGATCTTTACTCCCCCATAACTGAGACAGAAGTGATTAAAGCAATTCAAAATGTGTCCCATAACAAAGCACCAGGTCCAGATGCACTCCCTAATGAATTTTGTAAAGTGATATATCCTACTATAACACCGTATCTAACCTAGCTATTTAATCATATATATATATACATATATATATACACAAAGGGTAATGAGCCTACAGCTAACTTCGCTGCTTCTTACACTGCCTTGATATTAAAACAATGGAAAGACCTTGCCAAGAAGGAGTCCTATAGGCCCATTGCCCTTCTGAATAAAGATTACAAATGATTAACTTCTATATTAGCAAAAAGGCTTCAACTTCTTCTTCCTTTTATCATTCACACAGATCAAGCCAGTTTTATGAAGAATAGAAATTCTGCTGCTAAAATAAGGAAGCTTTTCCTTGCTATAGATTTTTTCAAAACAAATAAGGACTTCGATCAGACGGGGAGAGAGGATACCTCTGATTTGGCAATAATATCCATAGATGCTGAAAAAGCTTTGGATTCAGTTCACTATGATCACCTTCTATTCTCTCTGGACCAGTTTGGTCTGAGAGGAAATTTTATTAAATTTATTAGTAATCTTTATCGAAAGGCTACTACGAAGATGCTGGTGAATGGGTATATGTCCCATGACATAAATCTGCAGAGAGGAACTAGGCAGGGATGCCCTCTCTCTCCGCTTCTTTTTGACATCTCCATTGAACCGCTCGCTATATTAGTAAGGCAGCAACTAGAGGGAATTAAAATAGGTATGAAGGAGCTAAAAATCACGCTTTATGCGGATGATATTCTCATATATATATATGGCTAACACTCGTATAAATATACCTAAGCTTCTTTCAATTATACAACAGTGTGTATCCTTTTCAGGGTATAAGGTCAATACCACAAAATCTGAATTCCATTGGATTAAGCAGACGGAAGATTCTCCAGTAAATCTGCCTTTCTCTATAGTTCAAGATTCTTTTAGGTATCTGGGTATCATCTCCTCTAATCCTGATGACTAGTATTCTCTTAACATTACCCAAATCTTAAATAAAATGAAAGATACTCTTGGCACAATTTACTTTCCTTCTCTGGGAGCATAGCTGCTTATAAGATGATTCTCCTTCCCAAAATACTCTACATCCTCCAAAATATCCCCTTGTTCCTAAAGAGGAAAGATATTACTTGTTTTAACTCCCTGCTGAGATCATTTATATGGCAAAATAGAAGGTCTAGAATCTCCCTATACAAACTCTTGCTCCCCTTGAAGTATGGTGGCTTAGCCCTTCCTGATCTTAGGGTTTACAATAGAGTTTTATTAGCACTCATAGTAACTGATTGGTTATTCTCTCTGGACTATGTTATGAACAATGATCTTGAAAAAAGTATAACGTACCCTTTCTCTTCAGTAGCACTTATCCACTGTGATATCAGCTTTATTCCGTCTGAAATAAAAAAAATTGAGATCTATATATAACCCAATGCTGGCCTGAAAAAGGATTTGCAACTCGTTAGCCATAGAACATCGTGTTTCGATATATATCCCATTTTCGGGAAATCCTCAGTTCCAAGCAGGATTACATTCAACACTCTTCTCAACCAAGATGGAAATCCGCAGGTATTTGTAGTATACATCAGATGTTAGAAATTGACAGAAGGTGTGTTAAATCAATTAATTCTCTCAGAACGGAATTTAATCTTCCAAATAAAAACTTTTTTGCGTATTTACAGGCGAGACATTGGGGGGTAGTTATCAAGCCGTCTACTTTTCTGCCTTCGCCGGCCCAATACGCCCGCCTAAGCTCGCCTACCTTCGCCGCCGTGGACCTTGAATACGTTCGCCTAAGTTATCAAGTAAAGCTGTCAAAAAGCCGCGGGGTGATGAGCAGCGGACTGTGAGAGTTATCACTCATCCGATCTCGCTGCTCTTCGGCTGTTTGACAGCTTTCTTGCTAGCCTGTCACTAAGCACCCACACTAACTACACTGTTCTACCCCCTATACTGGCGCCCCCGGAGCCCCCCACAACTAAATAAAGTTACTAACCCCTAAACCGCCGCTCCTAGACCCTGCCGCAACTCTTACAAATGTATTAACCCCTAAACCGCCGCTCCTAGACCCTGCCGCAGCTCTGATAAATGTATTAACCCCTAAACCGCCGCTCCCGGACACCGCTGCCACCTACATTATACCTAGTAACCCCTATCCTGCCCCCCCTATACCGTCGCCCTCTATAATAAAATTATTAACCCCTATCCTGCTGATCCCGCACCTCGCCGCAACTAAATAAATAGTTTAACCCCTAAACCGCAGCTCCCTGAACCCGCCGCAACCTATATTAAATCTATTAACCCCTATCCTGCCCCCCCTACACCGTCGTCACCTATAATAAATTTATTAACCCCTATTCTGCCCCCCACTACACCGCCGCCACTGTAATAAAATTATTAACCCCTAAACCTAAGTCTAACCCTAATCCTAACGCCCCCCTAACTTAAATATTAATTAAATAAATCTAAATAATATTTCTATTATTAACTAAATTAATCCTATTTAAAACTAAATACTTACCTTTAAAATAAACCCTAATATAGCTAGAATATAAATAATAATTATATTGTAGCTATCTTAGGATTTATTTTTATTTTACAGGTAACTTTCAATTTATTTTAACTAGGTACAATAGCTATTAAATAGTTATTAACTATTTAATAGCTACCTGGTTAAAATAAAGAGAAATTTACCTGTAAAATAAATCCTAACCTAAGTTACAATTACACCTAACACTACACTATACTTTAATAAATTATTCCTATTTAAACCTAAATACTTACCTGTAAAATAAACCCTAATATAGCTACAATATAAATAATAATTATATTGTAGCTATCTTAGGATTTATATTTATTTTACAGGTAACTTTGCATTTATTTTAGCTAGTTAGAATAGTTATTAAATAGTTATTAACTATTTAATAACCACCTAGCTAAAAGAAATACAAAATTACCTGTAAAATAAATCCTAACCTAAGTTACAATTAAACCTAATACTACACTATCATTAAATTAATTAAATAAACTACCTACAAATAACTACAATTAAATACAATTACATAAACTAACTAAAGTACAAAAAATAAAAAAATAAGTTACAAACATTTTAAAAATATTACAACAATTTTAAGCTACTTACACCTAATCTAAGCCCCCTAATAAAATAACAAACCCCCCCAAAATAAAAAAATGCCCTACCCTATTCTAAATTAAATAAAGTTCAAAGCTCTTTTACCTTACCAGCCCTTAAAAGGGCCATTTGTGGGGGCATGCCCCAAAAAGTTCAGCTCTTTTGCCTGTAAAAGAAAAATACAACCCCCCCCAACATTAAAATCCACCACCCACATACCCCTAATCTAACCCAAACCCCCCTTACAAAAACCTAACACTAATCCCCTGAAGATCATCCTACCTTGAGTCGTCTTCACTCAGCCGAGCAGCGATGGAACCGAAGTGGACATCCGGAGCGGAAGAAGTTAATCCTCCAAGCGGCGCTGAAGAAATCTTCCATCCGATGAAGTCATCATCCAGGCGGCGCTGAAGAAGTCTTCGATCCGGGCGATGTCATCTTCCAAGAGGCGCTGAAGAGGTCTTCTATCCGGGCGATGTCATCTTCCAAGCCGGGTCTTGAATCTTCCTCCCACCGATGCGGAACATCCTTCTTCACCGACGGACTACGACGAATGAAGGCTCCTTTAAGGGACGTCATCCAAGATGGCGTCCCCTCAATTCCGATTGGCTGATAGGATTCTATCAGCCAATCGGAATTAAGGTAGGAAAAATCTGATTGGCTGATGGAATCAGCCAATCAGATTCAAGTTCAATCCAATTGGCTGATCCAATCAGCCAATCAGATTGAGCTTGCATTCTATTGGCTGATCGGAACAGCCAATAGAATGCGAGCTCAATCTGATTGGCTGATTCCATCAGCCAATCAGATTTTTCCTACCTGAATTCCGATTGGCTGATAGAATCCTATCAGCCAATCGGAATTGAGGGGACGCCATCTTGGATGACGTCCCTTAAAGGAGCCTTCATTCGTCGTAGTCCGTCGGTGAAGAAGGATGTTCCGCGTCGACGGGAGGAAGATTCAAGACCCGGCTTGGAAGATGACATCGCCCGGATAGAAGACCTCTTCAGCGCCTCTTGGAAGATGAC